>NC_142948.1:22635619-22648119 GCF_046866305.1 Octopus bimaculoides | reverse complement strand
AGTCATCAAAGCTTTCCAGATCCTGGAGAAACTCTTGTTGACTAGGATGGAATGCGCAAACTCTCTCAGAACCATTGCCAGGATGTCCATCAACATCTTGACCAGATTTTCTTCGTACCCACTTAATTTTGAAGTTTACACAAATTGTGAGAATACTGGAGCAAATAGTCTGAAAGACGCGTGGTGGTAAGTACAGAGAAAGCCTACAGAACCTCTCTGTAGACGATATCTTTTGTTTTACCTTGAGGGCAAATGCGAAAAGATTGCTTTTGGTCCTCACTCTGTGGCAGCCAAATTACAATTTCCCGCGTGAGAAACACGACTCCTCCAGGTGAAGTCCTGCCCCTGTGATTTGTTGAACGACATCACAAAACTTACACGGACTAAAAATTGCAACTGCTTGAAAATAAAAGGAAATTCTGCTCCCGACGGAATAATGGGGATCCTTGGTATGAAAACGTCCTCTCCCTGTCCACATCCGGACAGAATGGTCGCCTCAAAAACACGTGGCATCATCTTCTTCACCACAAGTCATGTCCCATTGCACAGTCTGAGAGGATCCAGATTCCTCAGCAGCATTATTGAAGTGACCACTTTCAGTCCCAGTCTGCGGGGAGGGAGACCCGGAGATTCCAATGAATTGAGAAATTCTGTGAGATAATGAACTACCTCCTCGGGATTTGGTGTTGTATCAACTGACTTCAAGATTTGTGGAGTTCCAGGGAGGCACTGCAGCGGCTGCTCATTGATGTTATTAACAACGTTGTTTTTTGGGAGCAAGTATTGCTCTTTTACACAGCCAAGTGAAATTTTTGTAATTTTCCTTCAAATTGGGAAACAACAGATTTGAGATCATCAGCAGTACTAACGAGGGTGCAAACTGAGCTGAGTAAAATTTCTCTACGTGTATCCAGATGCATCTTTCCTTCGCCAAGGGGTTTCAACAAATTTTGCCAACAGTTGGTCACCGTACAATTGAGCTCTCATGTTAGTGTTAAGACGCAATGTTGTGATCTGGTGCCATAATGGAGAGGACTTAAGACACGCTCAGACTTCATCCGCCCTGGTTCCTTTGAGAATTACTGGAAAAATCTGCCTGAAATCTCCAGTAAAAGAGTGATCCACCATGGGATCCTGACAGTCCCTAATGTCTTTTAGTTTTCAACCTAAAGCTTCAAGAGCTCTTTGTGTCTCATGGTTCATTCATCCCACACAATGAGCTGACACCTTCTCAGCACTTTTGCGCTGTCTGAACTCTTACTGATCTGGCGACGTTGAGGATAAAAATACAATTGATTCTAGTGAAGATTACCAAAATGCAGAAGCCACAAGATTTGATGATTTAGACTCTGATATTTCTGATACATTAGTACTGAATTCTTCTGATTCTGAAGAATGTCTACGACTTTTTAAGCAACAGTAATCGCTGCAACAGCAGTACAAACAATGAATTATTTGAATCTAAATCTCTTGAAGAAAAATTAAATAATGATAAAGATTCAGATAAATGTTCTATGCCTGGTTGTGTTCGAGATCCAAGAAGCTGTTCTCCTGCTGGACTATGGATTCCCAAAAGAAATACAAATATCTGCAAGAATTTAAGGTTTTCATCTGCTAAAACTTCACTGAAAGATATAGAAGAAATATCTAAGAAGGCTAGTGACTCAAAGGAAAACTAAAAAGTTCATGACAAATACCTTATTTTTACAACGGGTTCTAAAACTTACACACCTCATCAGATTGGTATTAAAAAAATTCATTCTCTTGAAGCTGTACACTATGAAAATGTGGAAGAGTTTGAAGATGGTGTAAGGTTGCTCCCAAATGTGGAAGACAATCAACCAAGGTCCCCTCACAAGTTTGACGAAGTCGATCATTTTATTGGCATGTGTTTGTCACTTGACCATAGATATCTTTATGTAAACAGCCGGCCCTAGCCTAAAAATTGTAGCATTGAAAATCCACTAACATCACCTCCCATTGCCCAGGAGATTGATATCCATGTGATAGACTTGGTCCACATGAAGGAAATGGGCACCATGTACAGGTCCCAGAAAGCATACACTCCAAACAATGAGTGTTTCTTGATTTTCCTTGATGTCTGTGATGAATTTGTTGCAAGTGGTGCTGAGGACAGATTTGGTTATTTATGGGATAGACACTATGGTGTTTGCCTCCAAAAGTTCCCACACAAAGGTGTAGTGAACTCTGTTGCATTTCATCCTAAAAACCCTGAGATGTTAGTAACTGTTAGTGATGACTACACTGTAAAAATTTGGCGTTCTAGTCATTTGGAAAAGCTTTGTAAACAGAAAATAGCTCAAAGAGCTAGCAGTAACAAGGACCAAATAACAGCAGAGCTTGAATGTAATCTAACACAGACTGAATAGTTGAATTCAGAACCACATTGACCCTAGCAGTCAAAGTCATACACACAATGGCAGAAAGACAAACAGAAACAGAAAAGCTTAAGTCATAAACAGTTATGATGACATTTATTTATTTTAATCTCAGCCTGGCTTTATTTTTGCTGGTACAATAGTTTGTTTCTAACATTTCCGCTTTGTTTAACCTTAATGTATCTCAATTGTTAAAGAGCCTACCAATTCAATCAAAATTTTTTTCACATTGCAAAATGGAAATCCAACATATTTTCATGATAACATGTTTAGATAGACATCCCATTGATACAGCATGTGTGTGTGTATGTGTGTGTGTATATCTACACATGCACACACATATATAGTCACACAAATACATACATGTGTATATATTTCATTTCGATGTATACTCTGATTTCTTTTTGTTTTGTAAATTAACAATGTTGTCAGTGACCAGAAATTTGTGTGTGTGTGTGTGTGTGTGTGTGTATGTATATATATATATATATATATATATATATATATGTGTGTGTGTGTGTGTGTGTGTGTGTGTGTGTGTGTGTGTGTACCAGTAACTACACGTGGATTGTTGGGGATTTTTCCTTTTTTTTCCTTCTTGTTCTTTGGATTTCCTCTTTCCGACGAAGAGCCATGCTCGAAACGCTAACAACTCTCTCCTTTCAGCGAGCGTCAAATTAATATACTACTTGTGCACGTCTTAACGTTCGTATTTTTTCTTTTTTCTCAGCTCTTAATTGTAGGCTTTGGTCGGCGCATAATATTCTCTCAGCTATTAATTTGACACTGTGGAGAGACCTCAATATATATATATATAGTTCAAAACTTACTGTTTATATATATATATAGAGAGAGAGAGAATTCTATCTTTGTTATGGTATAAATATGCTGATATCTGCATCTGTATATATACGGGCACGTAGGCATATATGTGTATATATATGTGTATATATATGTGTATATATATGAGTGTGCGCGAGCCTATCTTTGTGCGTGTATGTATATGTATCAGTATATGCGTGGACGTATACATTGATGTATGTATCTGTGTATGTGTGTGTATATTGTGTGTGTGTATGTGTGTGTGTTTATATATATATATATATTTTCATGTCCGGGTATCTCCGTGTCTGTGTATGTATGTATATCTATCTATCTATCTATCTATCTATCTATCTATCTATCTATAATCGAACACAAAATATGTGTGTTAGTACATGGATCGGCTGCGTTTTCGGCCTAAGAGAATAATTTCTCAACGTGCCTCGTGTTAAAAACACCTGATAGTACGTCTATAGGTGAATGAGACAACTCACATCAGACCCCTTCCCGGCGCGACAGACATCGATGTTTCGACATTGTCCTGACACTTCAATGTCGTGCACCGAACGAGGCCTGCTGCAAGCTATATCGCCGACTATAACTGTATGCTAAATAGTTTACGAACCATCTGCTGGCATGTCCCAACGTTTCATGCCACGGTTGCTTTTATTTTATATGTAAATTTTCTTTTAAGTATGCAATTTCTGGGCGTACCAGCACATGATTTTACAAGCCATAAGTATATAAGTCGTTGGACTAGCAAGGTGACACGCCTTCAAAGCAGGCGGGTACGTGATGTTGGAAAGCCACAAAAATGGCGAAACATCGATGTCCATCACTCCCAAATGGGAGTTCAAGACTCTAAGGTGTTTTAACATCGGCAACATGAGAGTTATATAATCCGCTACGCCATTGCAATCACCGGGAAATACACAAAGCATATGCATTAGTATTCTTTTATATGTTTCAGCCTTGAGGCTGCGGCCATGCTGGAGTACCGCCAGTGTAATCACCTTTTTATTGGCCGATTCTATGGGTTTGGCTTTTGGTGGAGGGAGTTCGATACTGCTGCCCTCTTTTGAGTTTCCTACCTTGATATTGGTTCATCTGGGATCTTGGATAGCAAGAAGTCAAGTTGTTTCTTGAAATCATCTCTTCCCACTCCATGGAGATTCCTCAGATGCTTTGGCAAAGAGTTAAATAGCTGTGGGCCCTTGAATCCCAAGCTGTTGCAGTACACGGTCCTTACCCTAGATGAGACAGCTAGGACTTTTGGAACAGTGCAGTGATGTCCATTTCGAAATCTGGCATAACTCTCAGTTCCAAAGTTTGGTGCCAGTCCCTCGAGTATCTTCCACACATATATCACTGCATGACTCTCCCGCCTCCGCTCCAGGGAATGGAGTTGTAGCTCTTTCAGTCTCTCCTGGTAGCTCAGCTGTTCCACTGATGCAGTCTTCCTCGTGTAGTATCGCTGAACCTCCTCAAGTTCTGCTGTTAATCCTACAGTGTAAGGTGACCACAGTTGAGAGCAGTAGTCCAGACGGCTGAGGACGAATGTCCTCCATAGGACCAGTATAGTTTCCTGGTCCCTTGTTCTAAAGGTTCTCAGAATCCATCCGATCATTCGCCTGCACACTGGTCGAAAGTATCGTTGTTCTGACTTCTGAGCACTAATTAGCTGGTAGCGGAGGGCTTGAAATCCTGCATTAAATTGCATGTTGTTGTCCTCAGCCCATTTATATATGGTATCTAGGTTGTTCTATAGAAGATTAGCATCAAAAGTTTTCTTGACTACTTCTACTAATTTCGTGTCATTGGCATAGCTAGTAAGTGTGGCTATCTGTGTAACTGATGGCATGTCTGAAAGAGCCACCATGAACAGTTGTGGCCCCAATACCGTTCCCTGGTGCACTCCACTTTCTATTAATGTCTCTCCAATTTTCCCAGCTATGCTGGGTCTCCGTAGTTTGTGACATATCATCCCATGATGAACCTTATGAAAGGCCTTCGCAAAGTCAGGATATATCACATCTACATTTGAGCGATTCATTAATTGTTTCAACACCAGTCATAGTGTTGCAAAAGCTGGGTAAGGCAGCTTGTGCCTGGGCGAAAGCCATGCTGCGTGTCAGGAAGCAAATCATTATCTTCAAGGAATGCAATTAGTTTCTTCCTGTCAATGCACTCCATGACTTTGCTGATATGGGAAGTTAAAGAGACAGGTCTATAATTCTTAGCGTCTGCTCTGCTATTTCCCTTATGGATAGGGCATATAATACCTTCCTTTAACTTTTTGGCAGGTCTCCCTGTTGTGAGGAAGCTCTGGAAGAGAATCTGAAGTCGTCTAGCTAGAGCCCTTTTGCATTTCTTTAGGAGGATTGTTGGGAATCCATCAAGGCCAGTTGCTGAGTTTGAGCTCATCTTATCAATGGCTGATATCACATCAGTTTCCTTTATGTTGATGCTGTTAATAATTGCCATTTTGTTGTGTAGATCTATGGAGCCAAAGAACACATCAGTCTATGTATTTAATAATACATGTATATATATATTTATACATAATTGTAAGCACACACACACGCGCACACACACACACACACACACACACACGCACGCACGCACGCACACACACACTCACACACACACACACACATACATATACATATGTATGTGTGTGTGTGTGTGGTTTTTGTTGTATCTCGAGGTGGTCATTTTTTTTTCAAAATAAACACACTCACTATATATTTGTTCTTCGCTCGTTTATTACTGTTCTTATTTTAACTGATGTCTATTGTCCGGAAATCTTTCGTCACACATCTGTGATCTCTTCAGTCAGTTTTCTTTCAAATTTTTTAAAATTTTCGACTTTTTTCTTAAAGTCGATAGCTTGAATAACGCTACAGAATGAAATGATAAGAGTTACTTGAGGCACCTGATGCTGATACATTTTATACCAAAGTGATCAATGAATTTGCCAAAAAGAAACGAATTGAAAAGATTTACAAATAAATTTTAAATAGATTATTATTTGTAGGTGCTATTATTTTCTCAGATTTCTCTTGTAACCAATAAGGGCCAAGCGGTACTTGGGGACAAACACAACCACCAAGATATATATATATATATATATATATATATATATATATATATATATATATATATATATATATATATATATATATATATATATAAAATTATAATATAGGGTATCTAAGAGATACCGCCACGCTGAAAATAACAGTCAAATCTTGACTCTAAACCACAATAAATGTTCATATAGCACGAAGAGCGAAGACGAAGATAAAATAAACTAGCAAAAATACTGGATAATTCCAGATCCCGGATTTCTAGCTTTGCATAATAAAATGCTTTGCCTTCATCAGTGGAATACACTCAGAAAAACACATAAATACAAATATATATATATAAACATACAATATACTTACATATACGAACGTATACATACATATATATGCACGTATGCACACGACCAGTTTAAATTGCCCGCCTAAAAACTCCGCGTGACGGTATCTCTTAGATACCCTATATTATAATTTTAAATAATTGTTACCTTTGATGGTTTTTATTCCCATGTTGGCCACTTGATAAAATCAATATTTTAAATATCGATCTTATCCTTATTTATATAAATTAATTTTGTCATTATATTTACTGCGGTAATATTCTGACCATATCGCACGAGGAGTTTTTAGGCGGGCAATTTAAACTGGTCGTGTGCATACGTGCATATATATGTATGTATACGTTCGTATATGTAAGTATATTGTATGTTTATATATATATATTTGTATTTATGTGTTTTTCTGAGTGTATTCCACTGATGAAAGCAAAGCATTTTATTATGCAAAGCCAGAAATCCGGGATCTGGAATTATCCAGTATTTTTGCTAGTCTTCGCTCTTCGTGCTATATGAACATTTATTGTGGTTTAGAGTCAAGATTTGACTGTTATTTTCAGCATGGCGGTATCTCTTAGATACCCTATATTATAATTTTAAATAATTGTTACCTTTGATGGTTTTTATTCCTATGCTGGCCACTTGATAAAATCAATATTTTAAATATCGATCTTATCCTTATTTATATAAATATATATATATATATATATATATATATATATATATATATATATATACACACTCACTCACACACACACGCACGCACGCACGCACACTCACACATAAATGTATATACGACGGGCTTCTTTTAGTTTCCGTCTTCCAAATCCATTCAGTAGGCTTTGGTCGGCGCATAATATTCTCTCAGCTATCAATTTGACACTGTGGAGAGACCTCAGTTGAAAAGAGTAGTCCAGGCGGCTGATGATAGTCCTCCATAGGACCAGCATAATGTCCTGGTTCTTTGTTCTGAAAGCGTTACGAATCCATTGACCATTCGCCTGCAGATTGCCACCATCTTGGCGATATCTACGTGAAACGAGGCATCACTGCTCATATCAATCGCCAGATCACGCACTGTGTTTGAGTCTGGGTTTGCCGCTCCTTTTGGTCTATGTTAGTACACGCTGGTTGATAGCGGAATTTTCCTGCATTACATTGCATGTTGTTTTCTTCAGCTCATTTGTATTTTGCATCTGGATATTTTTGTAGATTAGCATCGAGAGGGTCCTTCACTGCTTGTACTATTTTGTATCATTGGCACAAGTAGTAAGTATGGCTATCTGTGAAACTGATGGCATGTCCGAGAGAGCATTCAACAGCAGCGGCTCCAAGACAGTTCCCATGCCACATTCCACTCGCTATCAACATCTGCTTGGAGAGAGTCACATTGGCTGTCACAATCTGGTTTTTGTCTTTTAAGAATTCATGTAACCTCTCACAAAGTTTTCCAACTATGCCGAGTCCTCGTAGTTTGTGGCAACCATCTCGTAATCAAAGTTATCAAAGGCTTTTACAAAATCGACATATATATATATATATATATATATATATATATATATATATATATATATATATATATATATATATATATATATATATATATATGTATATATATATATATATATATATGTATATATGTATGTATGTATATATGTATGTATGTATGCATACATCAGCAGCTGAATGAGCCAACCTTGTGTATGCTTATCTATGTAGGGGAAATAAACTGGAGAGGACTATTTTCATGCTTTGCATGTGGTAGAGTAAACGGGAACATTATATGTATATGTGTGCGAGTATGAATACATACATACATATATATGCACATATTCATACATACATACATATACATATATATATATATATATACATGCATACACACATACACACATATATATACATACACACACATATATATATATATATACATACATATATATATATATATATATATACACACACATATATAAATATACGTACATATATATATATGTATATGTGTGTTTGTGGATGTGTGTGTGTGTGTGTGTGTCTATAGAGGTATGTAAATGTCAAACTATGCTTATTATTTAAAGCTAACTTAAGAATAACATCGCAACATTTGTTGATCGAAGTAACTCAATGCTAAGCGGGGAAATAAATTTATTGTAAGGATTCAGTTGAGTGAGACTTCAAGTTTGCTACCCAGCTTCTTCAATCAGTAAGTAAGCTTCCCCGTCTATTCTTTATGTGATGTAAAGGAAGAAAAAGACGGAAGCGAAGAGAGAAATGCGGTCGTCTTACCTGTCGGTTCCGGAAAAAGGGTCACTCTCCACGTCCACGTGCTCTGTCTCAATCTGCAAGGTTCACACAACATCCACGTGCGCTATCCGTCGCCGTACAATCTAACACGTCCACTCTGATGCGCTGTTCACCACCGACTGAATCATCGCGCTTCACTGACCCTGCATGCCCACCGCATGCCCTTCCGGTGGGACCCACGGGCCCCACTTCTGACAGAACATACCTATTCCCTCATTTCCGATCCTTCCCAATAACACAGCCTGGCTCATAACACCACACGCTCCCTGATCTGAAGATCCTTCACCCAACCTGATCACACCCTCTCCTCAACCCTGACCACACGCTTTAACTTGTCTCGTAATCAGCCAATCAGTGAGGAAGGCACCGCTCCCTCTGTGACCGCTGTGAGACTTCAGGACTGGCCTCAGTTCTTGGCATTTTGCTGTCGGCTTCGCCCTCTTGTCCATTACTGTTGAACCCATTCTCCGTCGTAGTGATGATCCTGTGCACATTCAAAACATGTCGTGGCATGCCATCTACGGACACATTGTCCCGCGAATTCACAGAGGTTATTGTCCCCTTTCCTCCACTGTGATGTGCACCGTGACTTTTGGGGTTTAACCCAGACTTCCTCCCCGACCTGCACAAAGGCATGCTCTTTCTCTTCTGCGGGATGCGGTGATGCGGTACATGGATGTCTCTACTCGTACTTGAATATTGCTCTGTGTGACACTGACCGGTGAGATGTGGTGAGATGTGGTCCCTCTCTGGTGAGATGTGGTCCCTCTCTGCTATGGTCTTGATGGTACGATGATGCTTCTCCACAATTCAAACGGACAATGGCGTCTATCCCCATCACCACATCGATTCCGTCCACTATGCGGTCAATCACAATCGCACTCAACCTCAATCTCGTTCCTCGTACCACCATCTCCACACCGCTACTTCCTCTGCATTCAACTTCCGTACCGTCAACGGCCCTCACACTACTCACTCCACTCCATTCTTCTACCATCTCCGGAGTCATTAGGGTTGTTGAGCAGCCCGTGTCCACAAGGGCTCGTGATACCTTTCCGTTCACCACGACTTCTACTACTGGCAACGACTGTATACGCGCCTCTATTCTTTCGACCGGACGACTACCGGCGCAGTAGTCTCCATCGGACCGTTTCCCTGCGCACATTCACTTGTGATGTGGCCTATCTCTCTGCATTGATAGCAAATTACTCCAGGCCTGGGTTCCTTGCAGTCTCTCAGAATGTGTGAACCCTGACACCGAAAACACTGCCCTTTGAAGGGTCGCACACGTTCCTTGTTTGACCTCTCTCCGCGGCTCTTTGTTTGGGCCCTTCTCGGGGTTGCATTTGCTGCTAAAGGTGTCGTCCTGCAACACGAGACGATGGCTCTGGCCTGAGATATTACCTCTCCTATCGCCATGGAGTGAATATTTGGCAGCTTTTGCAGCTCGACCGACACGTGGTCAGGAAGTCCTGTCAAACAGGTTAATTTAACAGTTTGTTCCAACGCGTCATCTCTATATCCCACGAGTCTAGCCAATCTCCTGATTTCGTTGGAAAAGATTTTGGGGGTTCACGCAACAAAATGATTAATTGGGAATCCACAGTAGTATTTCAAGAGCCTCTGAGAAAATTTTGCCTTAGATATATTTATTGCATCGACTTGTTCGCCTATCCACTTCGCTTTCCCCAGTTGACCATATGCCATAAATGGCCCTTCTGTGAAAGCCTCCATCAGCTGGCCTTCTATTTTTTCTTCGCTCAACTGGTCCTTCTCGTCCATTTCCAGGTATAGTGCCAACGCCGATCCATCGAGATACAACGGTATGAAACTCGCTAGGTCATCTATACCTTGGAGTCTTGCCACCAACTTAATTTTTTGCAGCCAAGCTCCCACGCCACAAAATGGCCTAACCGTCTCATTCGAAACACGGACCATACCCATCATTTTTTTCTCTTGAGCCGAAATAACTTGTGATGTAAAGGAAGAAAAAGACGGAAGTGAAGAGAGAATTGCGGCAGTCTTACCTGTCGGTCCGGAAAAAGGGTCACTTTCCACGTCCACGTGCTCTGTCTCGATCTGCAAGATTCACTCAACGTCCACGTGCGCTATCCGTCGCCGTACAATCTAACACGTCCACTCTGATGCGCGGTTCACCACTGACTGATTCCTCGCGCTTCACTGTCGCCGCATGCCCACCGTGGCCTTTCCGGTGGGACCCACGGGCCCCACTTCCGACAGGACAAGCCTACTCCCTCACTTCCGATCCATCCCTACAACACACCCTGGCTCATAACACCACACTTTATATATAGAAAGACTGAGGAACGGCTCTGCAAAAGCTAGCGCTGTGAGAGAGGAGTGTTTTTGTTTTGTTTTTTAATGAAAGGAAATTATTTTTTAAGATAGTTACTGATGAAACAGTTCAGATCAGTGGTTCTTGAAAGGGGTCTATATAAGATTTTTGGGGTCCACGCAACAAAATGATAAATTGAGGATCCACAATAGTATTTCAAGGGCCACTGAGAAAATTTTGCTTTAGATATATTTATTGCAAGAAACAACAAGGTTTCTTTCTCTAACATTTTACACAGATTAAAGTGTGGAAAAACAAAATACGAATTTTGAAAGAAGTTTCTATAAAACTAATTTTAAACATCGAATGGTTATGGAGGTCCACCAGAATAAGATAGTAACCAAAGGGGACGATAAGAAAAGATGGTTGAGAAACCTTGGTTTAAATGTCTTGTAGACGGGAATATGAAGGAAAAGGTTAAGGTGGGAAGGAAAGATAGAATTATTAAGAGTGAAACATTGTGTGCGCGTGTGTGTACGTATGAACTAGATTCCAGTATGAATAAATTATAAATTACTCTCTGCCGCCCCTCATACTTACATTCACACTTTCACTTACACTCACACTCGCGCTACGTTACTCCCTGCTGCCTGTCCTTCCACCACCCCACTCACTCCTCTCTGTCTCTTTCTCTCTCTCTCTCTCTCTCTCTCTCTCTCTCTCTCTCTCTCTCTCTCATATTTTATCTTCGTTTCTTTCTTTGTCTTCGTCCAATATTTTGTCCCTTTGCCATCCCCGTTCCCTACTTTCACGTCATTCATCCACCTCACTCCTACTTCCTAATTCCTCCTTCCTTCCCCTCCCTATCCCCCTTCACTTCCTCCTCATTCTTCTCCTCCTCCTCATTCTTCTCCTCCTCCTCCTTCTTCTCCTCCTCCTCTTACCGCTCTGCTTCCACATTATTTTGTCCCATAGACATTCGCTCCAATGTTATCCGTACCACCATCACCATCACCATCACTAAATCTTCCGCCGCTTTCACTACTAAAACCACGACCATAGCAACCAGCATCACCGCCACCATCGTCATCACTACCACCGCCATCACCATCACAACCACCATCACCATCAAAACTACCATCACCATCATCAGCCCACTGTCACCATCGCCTACACGATGACGATAACGACGACGACCACCACCACCATCACCACCACCGCCTCCACCACAACCATTTCTCCTCCCACCATCATTTGC
>NC_142948.1:22628119-22633119 GCF_046866305.1 Octopus bimaculoides | reverse complement strand
CAGAAGGACATGTCCTTCTGTTGAAATGAAATTTCAGTAAACTTCTATATCTTTGTGCAGCTGAAGATTGCTCTGTATTTTACATTTAGTGTAATGTTCACATTGCTTAAATAAATGGAGTCGCATGAAACGATCGTACTGCATTAACTTTGAATATCCTAGTTGCTTATTTTGATTTTAATCACCTTATTTTGGAATTGTTTGGATAATACGATACTTAATTCTGGTGCCTAAACTTAAGTACCATATTCACCTTGAGTCTATATATATATGGGAGAATGTACGAAAAAACAACAACAGACGAGGACAGGTGGTGTAAATAACAAAAGGATGTATCAGTATGACGCTCGGGAATACGGAAAGTTTTTGACGTTTCGAGCTACGCTCTTCAACAGAAAGAATACGGAGACAAGGAGAAAAACACCTAGAAAAAAAATTGAATAGTGTTCAGTCAACGGTCAATCATAATAATGGCTGACCGGAAGTTAGAAATTCTTTTTTCAGGAGAGCTAAGAAAAGGGGGAGATAACAAACGGTGATCGAAGAACGAGGGGCTGTGTGTGTGGGAGATAGAATGCTGGTGATCTTGACGTATGTAGTGTGAAAATGGGGTAGGGAGAAAGGAGTTGGTCAGTTGTAGTGTGTGCGTGGTGTGATGCGAGGGTATTGGTCTGATGTGATGTGAGGGTGTTGGGAGGTGGGGATGTTGGGAGGTGGGGATGTTGGGAGGTGGGGATGTTGGGAGGTGGGGGTGTTATATATTCATCGTTCGGTGTCTTCAGTTACCCGTTGTCATCAACAGTATGGGTATAAGTGCTACTGGATTTACCACAGAAATTCCTTCGTGTCGGTCGAGTATATAACAAATGTCATATATATATATATATATATATATATATATATATATATATATATATATATATATATATATATATATATATACATATATATATATATATATATGTATGTATGTATATATATATATGTATATACATATGTTCTGCTAGTCTACCTGCTCAACTCGTTGCTTTCAGTAATCGTTGAAAAGAGGAAATGCACTCAGTGTGTGCACTGTCGTTGGTTTGGTTTAGTACTAAAGCAACTCTTCATTGAGGCATTCTATGTCTCGGACGAAATAATTCACTGCGATCCTCTCGAAAATCTGGAAGCTATCATATTCTGGAGAGTGTAGGGCATTCGATTACTATTTCTCGCAGTTCAGGTGACCGCATTGATGCACTGTAGTTGCTGTTATTAATCCAAGATGAGAAACCAAACATTGAGAACGCGGTTGCAACTCAACAAGCAATGAAACAACAGTCTTACTCTATATAAATTTGTAAATTATAGTGCTCAAATTCTTTCTTTCTTATTACTTGAGATTCTCCTTTTCCTTCCACCTCTATTCGTTCAACAACCACCGAAACTGCAAACAAATTTTCTTGTTCATTTCGTAATTTACCGTGTTAAATACATTGTGTTTTTGTTACATATTTTCTATAATATATACAATTATCATTATTATTTATTGATTGTAATGTGTTTACTGTCATTTTATGAATGTCTTGATAAGGTGATTATTTAGTATACTGCCACAGTGGATTGGTATTATGCAATATAATTTATACAAAAAGGTGATTCGAAAGTCCACTTGGTAGTTTAAATGAAAAATATTATTAAAATACTAAAGCCTGTGCAGCTTATTGTTATAGGATTACTGGGTGTTATATTTCCTATATAAAGTTTATCCCTATACGACTGATGTCAAGTCTCAAGTGAGACATGATTAAGCGGACCGACCTATTATCAAAGGCATTAAAATCACGATAATGTAAAATAAACAAACATACAAAATAAACATGATCTTATCTCTCTGTGGGCACAGAAAGAACTGATTAATTAATCCCGACTTTCGTTAAGATATGTATCTAGGATATACAATGTGTCAATTTTCAATACGGTAGAATGGCTGGTTCTGAGTGTGATTCAGCTTCTATTTCTAGCAGACTGAACGACCCTAGACAATCTCCCCGGCTGGTTTCTGTACTGTATGGCTGTGTTATTTTTATCAAGTTATTTATAACATTTATATCTTTAATGTCATCAATATTATTATTCATATTAATAATAACATTTATACCATCAAAGATCTATCTCACTATCCCCTTTTATTTAAACAGTATATTTGATGATACGTGGCATATATATATATATATATATATATATATATATATATATATATATATAGGTGCAGGCGTGGCTGTGTGGTAAGAAGCTTGTTTCCCAGTTACGTGCTTCAGGGTTCAGTCTCACTGCGTGGCACCTTGGGCAAGTGTCTTCCACTCGAGCCGACTAAATCCTTGTGAGTGCATTTGGTAGATGGAAACTGAAAGAAACTCGTCGTATGTGCATATATGTATATATATATATATATACTCAGGAAGAGACTATTCTAGAGTACGTTCTGTCTTGTCTTCGAAACGTCTAGATAGAATAGAGACAGCTGATGAAGGGATATTCCAAGTGGCTTTCCGTTTTCCTATGTGTTCGTTCCGTTGTCTGTAGTTTA
The DNA here is from genome assembly GCF_046866305.1 of Octopus bimaculoides. Taxonomy (NCBI): domain Eukaryota; kingdom Metazoa; phylum Mollusca; class Cephalopoda; order Octopoda; family Octopodidae; genus Octopus; species Octopus bimaculoides. Next base: position 22,630,550 of record NC_142948.1, on the reverse strand, counting down.
TTGTTCTAACGTCCTATACCCTGATATGCATGTATATACACATGTAGATGTAAGTATGTACATATATGTGTGTATACATATATACATACACACACACACACACATTTATGTGTGTGTGTCTTCATATGTATGTCCCCCAGAATCGTTTGACAATCGAGGTTTGTGTGTTTACATCCACGTAACTTAACGGTTTGACAAAATACACCGATAGAACAACTGCTAGGCGTACGGAAAATAAGTCCTGGGGTCGATTCCTTTGACTAAAACCCTCTGAGGCGATGCCGCAGTCAAAATGGTTGCAGTCAAAATGACTTGAACAAACAAAAGAATGTGTGTGTGTGTGTGTGTGTGTGTGTGTGTGTCTGTCTGACTGTCTGTCTGTCTGGCTGTCTATATGTCTGTCTGTCTGTCTGTCTGTCTGTCTGTGTATGCTAACATTTGTGTTTGTGTTTATTCTACGAAAGGTCGTTAAAATGTGATAAGCTGAGCCGCGAACTCACAGAGTCTTTTGAATGTAGAACAAAACACCATACGGCATTTGTTCTGGCTGTTTACATTCTGAGTTCTTGAGTGGTAGACTTGGAGCAAATCTCCGGTTTAACGATATCTTCCCCTTGTCAGCTCAGTATTTTTGGGAACTCCTGAAAAAATAAGATAAAGCGATTAAAAAAAAAAGTAAGAAAGAAGATATTTTTCCCGCTGAGGAAGAGTAAAAAAAAGTCTATCGTTTCCGGTTGGATCCTTCGTTACCGGTTGAACCCGGCGTTAGAAAAGAATGAGATCAGTCAGACCCCATTACTTCTTCCTCTTGGCAACAGAACTCAACTTTATCAACTCTATGAACTGAATGTTTACTAAATCAAACCAACCCTATTTTCCTCCGCTTCTTCTGTTCCACTTTATTATTAATTATTGTCGTATGTCTTTTTCTGTTTATTTCTTATATTTTTATCTCTGACGTCCCTTAGGAATTGGTAAAGTAGTTCCAGTCCGACATTCTTTAGGTTTTGGTCATATTTTCCTTGTTGGTGGCAGTTGGTATCTAAAGTTCAGAACCGTAATTTGATCTATGCTGTGTGTGTGTGCGTATGTTTGTGTGGTACGAGAGGTTAATGAATGCGGTTTCCTACGTGTGGCAACCTCAGTTTTACCGTTTTAAGGTTTAAAACGCTTCTCTTTCTATATTTTCTCTTTTTTTTAATGTTTTTATTCGGCCTGAAAAATATTCTTTGGTTTCAGTAACTGAACAGTGGCCATGATGGGGCACCGCCTTTCAGGGATTCAGTCGATTTTTCATAATTTTACAAGAATTCCTTATAGTTTGTATGGATCATTACCAAATCTATCAGCAGGAATATTTGATTGAAGTTGTAGAAACGGTAAAGAAGACCAGGAATTTCACAGTTGCTAATAAATAACCTGGAGCCAATGGGAAGAACCGTGAAGCAAAGAACACAAAGACCAGGATATGACCGTGTTTATAAAGTACAACACACTTACACATATACACATAAACACACAAACACTCAAACACACAAATACACATACAAACACGCACTCACACTCATGCGCCCACACACTATTTCTCACACACATGCATATATAAAAATACATCTATTTATATGCGTGTGCGTGAGCGTATAGATACTACATATATATATTATGTTATATACCGCATTCATGTCCCCGCCCACACAAGCACACACCCACATGTAAATAAAGACCTATCTGTGTATATGTATGTGTGTGAGTGTACGAATAATACTTGCATGTGTGTGTATATATATATGTGGGTGTGTGTATATATATATATATATATATATATATATATATATACATATATTCATGCATACACATATATACATAAATATTTTATGCCGCTTTTTTAACAAATTTCTCTTGATATTTTCTTTATATATGTGATATATATGTAATGTATATGTATATATATATATATATATATACCACATTCGAGACACCTCCACACATAGGCATACACAGATATAAATCTATATCCATGATAATGTATGTTTGAGTGTATAAATGAAACATATATATTATATATATACATATATATGTCTGTGTATGTGTGTGTATATGTGTGTTTTAGGTGTGTATGTGTGTGCATGTGTGTGTATGTATGTGTGTGTGTGCATATGTGTGTGTGTGTGTGTGTGTGTGTGTGTGTGTGTGTGTGTGTGTGTGTCTCAAAGCCGCTACTCTCATATATAGGCACAAGCTCCTGCATATCTCAAACGGAAGAAAATATTCATTGAAATAAATCAAAGTCATGGGAGTCAAAATTAGAAATACCGTGTGTCCGCGTGATAGTTGTGAACATCACGAAACAAGGTCTAGTGTGATGGTTAAAACGACCGTAGAAGGAGGAGGAGCAGGAGGAGGAGTCAATACAATGGCGCTCTTTGTATAT
>NC_142948.1:22615619-22623119 GCF_046866305.1 Octopus bimaculoides | reverse complement strand
CCAGAAGAGGCGCTGGTGTCGTGCTTAGCCGGTGAGATCAAATTAAAAAAGGTATTTATTAGTGACAGAGGCTGTATTAATACCGAGAGGTAATATTTATCCCAACTTAAACGTAAATGTTCTGTTGGAAGCTCACTGGCTAAGTGCGACACCAGCGCCTGTTATTCTAGATATCTCTGGCGGGGATATGAGTCGCTACTATTTCTTGCAGTCGAGCGTCCATCATTGACAAGACCAAGGAAGGTCGAAATCACGTGACCTGGTTGTCTCGGCGCTGGATATGGCGGGGATTTATCTCGCAGCTAGCGACAAAAACAAGAGTGCATTTTGAGAGTTTCTCTTATGGTAACTTCGAAAGTAAAGTTTGTTTTAACAGAAGATCCACGTTTAAGCGTGGATAAATATATATATTTGATGTTTAAAGTGGTGGAAATGAAACAGTGTTGGTTGGTTGACTACAAAAGTTTGTCGAACAAGCTCAAGCTTCACCGTTCAAACAATACACCATCGCCATATGTGCTCTCCTCCAGGGATTAGCTCTTGACATATATGGCCTTCGATTTTCAAATTGTGTTCACCATTATTGTCCGAAGAATTGTCATTTGGCAGCTCCAGCAGTAGAGGCATTTATATGTCACCGAGAGGTGTGGTTTGATTTTCAAGGGAGAGATCGGGTTTATTATCGTTAATAGATCAAACTCCTTAATTAACGGGAAGCTTTTTCTGGAAATAAGATACTTTGAACATATGTTACTCCAAATGAGTAAACTGATATGGAATTTTTGAACTTTGGTGTAGAATTTAGATTAAAACTTATGGGGTTACTGTCACATTCTTTTAACCGATTCGCTCAAGACAGAATACTGATAAGTTTGAGAGCCAATTTCCCAAACACATGCGCATGCACACATACATACAAAACATATATGCACTCATGCAAAGATATATGCATATATACATGCATACACACGTACACATACAGAGACACACTAATATAGGTTATTAACGAAATAAAATGTGACTGATCCGTAACGCATCGCTGCTTGAATAATTTCTTTCTGCAGAGGAATGTTGTTAATATGATACTAATGGTTTCATACAAATAGTCACAATTATTCAGTCGTACTTCGAATAATACTAAAAATTCGGCCATCTCATCAGCGGTGAGTGCCATCGACATTGTAATTGAGATTTCACGTGGCAACAGATCGTACAAACACAAGGTGCTTAAAAGGATGTAAGGGGAAATTCTTTTACACTTTTACTGTTTTCAGTCCGTAGATAATGCGAGTAAGAACATCACTATTGTTACTGATGTTACAATAGTCCACCTAAAGTTAGTGTTGGGTGAAAGATAGACCTTTATGCTGCTGCTCTCATACAGGTGTCTTCGTGACGTGAACCCGTGTAAGATGTTTGACAGTAGAGTATTGAAATTTTAGTTTGAATACCTTAAAATACTTCTCAAACAAATTTCTCGTATTTTCGGTAGCATACTGAAAACCTGAGACCCTTTGGACCCTAAGCTATTGCTGTATTTGGTTCTAACTGTAGATGGGAAAACAGTACATTGTAATAAATGTACTGTCTTCGCTTCAAGAAGCACAGCCTTAGTTTCCTCAGTCCCCTAATGGTTGCTTATCTGCTATGCAGAAGCAATCTTCTTGGTGTTGCACGAGGAAATGCTGAAAAGTTCCTGGCTTTGGATAAAAGAAAATACAGGAGGATAAGTTAATTATGATTTTATTGAACATATTTCCCTCTGAGATTCACATACTTATTGCAGCGGCCCTTCAATTTTCTAAACCCTATAAATGAACTCAGAAGGTTGGGCCTCCAGCCAGGCCTTTCGAGATACCCTTAAATCCAGGAACTTTTCAGCACCTCTCGAAGAGTTGGATTTCTTCATGTTACACAGTTCTTTCAACACTAGGTGCCGGATATAATCCAGAACCATAATGTAGAAGACTGACCGCAAATGACCACCACAGGATCAAAATAGATTCATATTCTCTCGTTCAAAACATATCACAAAATATCCTTCCAAATGCCTTCATTACACATGCTAATGATATTAGTTACTTGTGCGTTAATGGATGCATCATTACCTCTTTCTGCTGTTTAGGCCACATACTGATAACAAAATTGGAATAATATATATTCAAAGTCATTGACGACACACTGAAAAATTGTTTCAGTGAAAATCAGATATTGTCAAATGTATGAAGCATAATGAGTTCCTGAACTAACTCTTACACACAAACACACACACATATACACACACGTGCATGAATATATATATATATATATATATATATATATATATATATGGGAGAATGTACGAAAAAACAAGAACAGACGAGGACAGGTGGTGTAAATAACAAAAGGATGTATTAGTATGACGCTCGGGAATACGGAAAGTCTTTGACGTTTCGAGCTACGCTCTTCAACAGAAAGAATACGGAGACAAGGAGAAGACGGTAGGTGAAGGAAAGTAAAGGTAAAAATAAAGATGATAGAGGAGGTTTACAAAAGTGGAAAAGTTCAAAAGTTCATATATATATATATATATATATATATATATATATATATATATATATATATATATATATATATATATATATATAACGACTGACAAGGGACACAAGCTCCGTACAGCATGGAGTCATATCATCGATGATTCTAGATTTGATTAATCTTCATCAGTGACCCATTACTCTGTCACCGAGGATTAAAAACTTAACTCACCTTGTCAGTCTTGTAGAAAACACCATAGGAAACATATATATATATATATATACATATATACACACACACATACATACACACATATATATATGTGTGTATACATACATTTATATAAAAACATATATACATATATATATATGTATGTATTCAGATGTATATATGTGTAGACATGCACGTATGTATATATGTATGTGTGTATGTATGTATGTATGTATGTATGTATGTATGTATGCATGTATGTGTGTATGTATATGCATGTATGTATGTATGTATTACCGCAAGAAAGATGATACACATTAAATATTTAATGAGTTACATTTGAAAAACGCAACATTCATCGCAATTTACACGTCCCTCTAAAGTTCAACACCCCTATTTAGAAAAACGCTGAGAAATACGTATCTGTGAGCGAACGAGCGTGTGTGTGTGTGTGTGTGTGTGTGTGTGTGTGTGTGTGTGGATATGATGGACTTTACCGTAGAAGACGATGTGTGAGCGTTCAGTTTTTGCTAAATGTTCTTCCCCCATGATTTATAATGATCGAATACATGTGCCGCACATTAGCTCACTGTCTCCATCGAACAGATGCACAGTGTGCCACCTATCAGGTGCGGAAGGGATTGCGGAACAACGTGAAATGAACACAACTCACCGGTCTCGGAATTGAAATCACGATCTCGTGATTGTGAGTGGAACACTCTACCAACTAAGCGAGGTGTCCTTGGATATATATATATATATATATATATATATATATATATATATATATATATATATATATATATATATATATATATATATATATATATATATATATATATATATATATATATATATATATATATATATATATATATATATATATATATATATATGGATATATATGTTCGTAATTAGAAGGAGGTGGTGACGGTGTTTCCAATATGTATTTGAAATATGAAAATGAATACAAGGTAAATGTAAAAACAAATATAAAATATAAATTTAGAAAATTCTTTAAAATTCAAAGCTGACACAAAATGAAGTATGACCTACTTCTTTGCACATAATTTGTCACAATTACAATGTGAAGTGTATGTGTGTGTGTATGTGTGTGTGTGTGTGTGTGTGTGGGCGCGCGTGTATATATATGTATATGTGTGTGTGTGTGTGTGTGTGTTTGCATCTATATGTCTCTATACATGTGTATATGTATATGTATGTAGGTATGAGTGTATGTATATAAATAATACATACATACATACATACATTTTGTTGGCACTCCGTCGCTTACGACGTCGAGAGTTCCTGTTGAACAGCCTGCTCGTGAAATTAACGTGCAAGTGGCTGAGCACTCCACAGACACGTGTACCCTTAACGTAGTTCTCGGGGATATTCAGCGTGACACAGTGTGACAAGGCTAACCCTTTGAATTACAAGCACAACAGAAACAGGAAGAAAGAGTGAGAGAAAGTTGTGGTGAAAGAGTACAGCAGGGTTTCGCCACCATCCTCAGCCGGAGCCTCGTGGAGCTTTAGGTGTTTTCGCTCAATAAACACTCACAACGCCTGGTCTGGGAATCGAAACCGCGATCCTATGACCACGAGTCCGCTGCCCTAACCACTGGGCCATTGCCCCTCCACACATACATACATACATACATACATACACGCATACACATATGATTTATGTCAAAAACGCACGTGCGCTTGGTTCATCACATTTCGACATTGTCTCCTTCCTTTTCGATGCACTTCTTCCAGCGGTCCACAAGCTTACTTATTCCATCGGAGAAGGTTTTTGGTTCGTCTCGCAGCTATTTATGCACCGCTTTATGCGCTTCTTCGTTTGTATCAAATCGATGGCCTTGTAAAGGATATTTGAACGGTCCAAAGAGTTGACAGTCGGAAGGAGCGAAATCTGGACTGCATGCAGGATGTTCCAGCAACTTGAAACCCAATTTTTGACGGTTTCAATACGGTGGGCGGCCGTATGTGGGCGTACATTGTCGTATGACAATAATACTCGTTATTTACATTCCAACCATCGTCACTATTTAGTGTTGAACTAGGAATCTCCCTCTTAAGGTTGCTCATCCCAGTAGCATTATCTGAGTTTCTAGGCAGTTTCTTGTTACCATTAATTGTACTATTGCTACGATTATACGTATTATTATTATTTTTTTTTCACTCAAGTTTTGCTACAACTCCTGGAATCTTGCATTCGTAGCGGGCTTGTAAAGTGCAGCCTACGGTACCATTCTATCTGTTATTTTCAACTAATACTTTCTCTATGATTCTGGCCGTATCAAGGAGACAAACTTTTGGCAACAATTCTACTGAGTACTCTATTCCAATTTCCTTTATATTTCTCTCGATGTCTTTTGATACTGTCACCAATGACTCAGCAATAATCGGCACTAACTTCATCTTTTTCATTTTCCACTTCTTTCATTTTACTCATAACACATTCTGCTTCTCTTAGCTCCCACTTTTCACAAAGTGTCCAATATAGCACTTTCAATATATAAACACCATAATGTGTATACACATATGAATATGTTTAAAACTGTTTGTCTGTTGTATTGAATATTAAAAATAAGAAAATAGCGCAATACATTAATGTAATATGCGTAATTTAGTGCAACATAAATTTGAAAATATAAATTTGAAATATAAATTTGAAAATGAGTAAAAATTTTAAAAAATTTTGATCTCAGTGAAATTTGAATCAGAAATTTAGCTGGTTAAAAATCGACAAGTATTTTGCTCAGCTCGTTAAAGCTCTGCACCATCGCCTTACCAACAATGATAATAATAACGATAAATAAATGCAATGAGAGTAATTAAGTAAATAATAAAAATCATAAAAATTAGAATAAAAAATTAAAATAAAGTAAATCCATTAGGGTATTCGATATCTTAAAAACAGATTCTGGGCGATTGTAGATACACGATATCTTTAAAATACATTTGGGGATGTTGTAAATAGATTTTGAAAGATATGCATTAAAAATCAAAGTTGTGAGGTATATTTTGGGTTAAATTGCAGTGTAAAAAACAATCATGGCTCAAAAAGGTGCATTTAAAAGTAATAGTTACAATAAAACGACGAAAATGAAAATGAAAATATGAAAAAATAATAAAATAGAATAAAATAGAATAAAATAGAAATAATAGTTTGTAAACAGTCGAATGTTTTCTTGAAAGTCGAAATATGTAAAGTTGAAAAATGCACAATGGATGTAATATTAAATGAAGCTGGTATTTAGGTGAAAAGGCCAAAGTGAAATGCAAATGTCAATATTATCCATACGGTATTTTTTCACTCAACGTTTTAAACCTTGTAGCTTGACTAAAGGAATTTAAAAGCTCCTGTATTTGGTTCAGTGCGTATTTATCCCGGAACACGATGAAGAGATTTTCAGTCAGGCATTGTCCAACTGATTTTGAAAGGACGGACATCATTCTTTTTCAATTGCCAGACATGTTTAGCAAGACTTGTTGCTGTCCTATTATCGGGATATCGAAATGAATTTCGATGGGAATATAATCTAGTCTTAAAGGAGTTTTTCGAAGCTCCAGTATGTTTTGTATTCTTGTGAGCCATCTATATGTGCCTTAGCTCTAAAGACTATTCCTTTCTCAAGACAATTTCATCCTAACGGGCAAGCAACTTTGATCTTTGAAATTACAATTCTTCGGTTATTTCCGGCACTGTGGTTCGTTTTATATATATATATATATATATATATATATATATATATATCTACACAAGGAAAATTTACAAATGTTTGACAGTGATTTCGGATTTCCTGCTATCTCGCCTTCGTCAGTTTGACGATGATAAACATACCGAAAATGTGAAGTCACTATTAATCTTTCCCATGTAAGAGTTTCATAAATATGTAATCTAGTAAAAGATATACGCTGATCCCTCTGCTTAATTTCAAATTGCTTTTATATATAACTTAAAAAAGATACATCAAAACATGCATACATATATATATGTTGGTGGAGCATATATATATGTATGCGAGGGGGGTACCCAAAAGAAACCGGAATTTTGCAATATTATTTTACTCACTTAGTTTTACATGTTTACGCTTTTATCGCTTTCAATGTATTCTCCATTCGAAGTAATGCATCGGCCCAGAAGGCGTTTTCCGCTGTTCGGGGCAGTGCTCTAATGCTTGCATTTTTTCCTTCACCTCTTCTACGTCTGTAAACTCCGTCGCACTAGCTTTCCTCACCAGCGATGACCTTCAAAAAAAGGTCCGGATGAACTTTTAACTGTTCTTTTAGTTCACGACACGCATTCAGTCGTGACTGTTTTTGATGTTCCTTGAGTAAGCGAGGCACAAATTATGCCGGAACTCTTTTCATTTGCAATTCCACGCTCAGAATTCGTTGTCAGGAGCTCGCATTAAGCGGTTTCTAGCAGCGAAAGACTGAATTACAATGGGCTTGTCCCACAGAGAACGCTTCCGGTTACTTTTGCATACCCCCTCGTATATTTACCGATTATTCATTTTCTTATAAAATTAAGTTTCAGGTTGGGCTTTATGTAAGTTTAGCGGTCTATTGTTATATTTATAGATAAAATTTTGCATCTACTCACAATTCAAAATGGCTACCATTTGCTTTCACCGTTGCTCTCAATCTTTTCTCAACTGAAGTACATAACTTATGCTTAACTAATTGGTAAATGTATATGCTGCACCCAGTATCTGTCTGTCTAATATATCTATGTAATCTATGTATGTATGTATGT
>NC_142948.1:22605619-22613119 GCF_046866305.1 Octopus bimaculoides | reverse complement strand
GATCACACTCGAATGGTGCTTTTCACGTGCCACTGACACGAGAACCAATCCGTGGCCCTGGCAACGATCACGCCTCAGATGTGCTTTTAACGAACCACTGGCACGAGTGCCAATCAGGCAGTACTGTCATCGGCCATGTCAGCGATTTTGATTTGTTAATATATATATATATATATATATGTATATATATATATATCTGACTTGAATATATATATACACACACACACACACATATATATATATATATACATATATACATACATATATACATATATATATATATATATATATATATATATATATATACATACATACACACACACACACATATATATATATATATGTATATATATATATATATATACATATATATATATGCATATATATATATATATATATATATATATATATATATATATATATATATATATATATATATATATATATATACACACACATACATACGCGCATATGTATTTTTATGCAAATTTGTGTATGTATGTCTACATCTTAATGCGTGCGTGTACATATATGATTATATACAAATCTCTCTCTTCTAATTCCGTCTGTCTGTCTCTCCAGTTCTCTCTCCCTCTCTCTCCACACATTTTCACATACACACATTTCTAAACCACATAGTAACATATATAATTAAAAATTAATTAATATTATGCCAACAGTATCTAAGAGAAAGAAATAGAGCGAAAGAAAGGCATATATCATAAACAAAAGATTAAAATATAATATATAAGCGTATGTGTGTGTGTGTACGTATTATATACATAATACATACATATATATATGCATACACACACACACACACACACTTACTAGGTGTTGGGCTCGGCGTTACTCTGACCTTTGAAATTCTACACGTGATTACAGTTCATGTCCATTAGTTGATGCCAGCTCTAGAATTAAATTAAAGCTTTTACCGTCTCCCCTACCACAAAATATTCCTAATCTCAAATTTCATTAAAATCGGATGAAAAATATAAAAGTTGCAGCAAAAAATAAAATTCCTATAGGTATTTGCACGCAAAAAGCCTATTGATTTTATAAAACCACTGCTCAGGCGCAATTATCGACTTTTTTGTCAACGCCATATACTGACATCAACTCACTGGCGTGCGCCTCGCTCGCTAATCGCTTTTCATCAAAATCGGACAAAGAATGCAAAAGCAGTAGGAAAAATAATATCGTTATGGGAATTTCCATTCAAACGCCCGATTGAGCTCACAAAAATCAATGCCAACTGAGCATTATCGAGTTTTTGAAAAATTCCGGCCTTTTTTTTTAACTTCAGTGCAAGTGGTCTACCTATGTACCAAAAATCGTTAAAGTCGGTTAGACGATGTGAGAAGAGTTAGAGTAAGCCCAAACACACACACACACATTTATATATATGTATATATATATATATATATATATATATATATATATATATATATATATATATATATATATATATATATATATATTGATAGAAAAGGTAAGACAACAAAAGAAAGAAAGAGACCTCGATATTATGTAAATAGAGGAATTTATCCGTAAATAATATGGGACAATTATTTGGTAGCTTTGATAAAACTCCGAGTTTCGGATGTCGGGGCGGAAACCCACGCCGTCATCTCTTCAGTTATCTGGCCATCGAAAAATGCTATGAAAATGACCGTTAAACAAAGGGAAATTACTGTGTGATTGACCGTTATTAAGACAAAAGAGCTATGAGAATGACCGCTAAGTGAAGGAGGGAGTACTCCCTTACCTTTACTCACTAGCTGGAAGGAAAAATGGCCGGATTTCTATAATACAGTTGTATGTACGGTATAAAAGGAATATCAGATTGGGTTGATATAAAAGACACAGAACTATTGAATGGGGTGAAGCGAACGAAAGAAAATGAGGGATCGAATGTGGTGTGTGTATATAACTGAAAAAAAAAAAAAAGTTGAGTAGAGAATGAACAGATCATTTATAGTTCTCGGATCTTGCTGTAAGAGTCTCGCATTTGGATGGAGTTTGGCAGTTACTACAATTTTAAATGTTTTGCAGTAACTTAATGGTAATTTGTTTATAAACAGAGTTGCAATTCTTCTGTATGAAATCTTCCTTTTATCCAAAAATGATAAATATTGATTACTCTTTTACTTGTTTCAGTCATTTGACTGCGACCATGCTGGAGCAACGCCTTTAGTCGAGCAAATCGACCGCAGGACTTATTCTTTGTAAGCCTAGTACTTATTCTATCGAATCTTTTGCCGAACCGCTAAGTTACAGGGACGTAAACATACCAGCATCGGTTGTCAAGCGATGTTGGGTGGACAAACACAGACACACAAACATATACGCAAACATACATATATATATACATATATACGACGGGCTTCTTTCAGTTTCCGTCTACCAAATCCACTCACAAGGCTTTGGTCGGCCCGAGGCTATAGTGGAAGACACTTGCCCAAGGTGCCACGCAGTGGGACTGAACCCAGAACCATGTGGTTGGTAAGCAAGCTACTTACCACACAGCCACTCCTGATTGTATATCACTTAAATGCCAATGTCATCCAGTATTCATTTTCAGATATAAAAGCAGTGGTAGTCACATGGTCAAAAAGTGGTTGATGATTGATAAAAAGGTTTTGAGTGCCATTAATATGGTCATCGATTTTGACTGTTGTTAAAAAGGTTTGGGAGTTTATATGTATGACTCATACATAAAGAATGGTGTATATTTGCGTGTAAGTGTATGTATGTACGTGTGTGTGCGCGTATGTGAATACGTGTGAGTATATGTCGGCGTTCCATTTATGTGTGTACGTGTGTGTGTGTGTGCACGCGTGTGTGCATGAGCGTATGTATATGTGTTGTGGTTGTCAGGGTGGTGTGTATGTGTACGTGTGTATGCATGTGTATGTGTGTGTTATATTTGTCAGGGTGCTGTGTGTGTACATGTGTATATGTATGTCTGTGTGTGTATGCTACGTTTATCTGGGTATATATAACTGTAAAAATATGTGACAATTATTCAGTAGTCATGATAAAACTCCGAGGTCTCTTTCTTTCTTTTGTTGTCTTTTCTTTCATTATAATATTCAGAACGTTTCCTCTATACAAATTCAAAAACAATGCTAGCCAAAATGAGCGCATTAGCAAAGAAATATTTTTTATAAGAAAATACCGACCATGTCTAAATTCTCTAAACTAGCAACACTGAGACTTTCATATATATTTTAATATTTTTATACGTAGATTTGCAAGTTATTCATAAGATTTAAACAAAGGGGATCGAAGAACCCGATTTCTATTAAAACCATAGGGGGAACAACTTCACCACGACGACTACCACCACTACTAGTACTACTACTACTACTATTGTTATTATCATGACTGCTGCTAGTTATTCGACAGCTACAACCACTCCTAGAACTCTTGACCACTATTTGATTTACTAAAACAGATAGTAGTAATCTACTAAAAGAACAAGTTGGAATTACCATATTTACAGTGTTCACGGAAAGGACCACGTGCGCATACAAGAAATAACAGTAAACTATGAATGTCATTCTTAATTTTAATTTCAATTTTATTTTATTAATAACCCTTTTCTCTTCTCACATATTTTATATTCATTTTTGATAAGGTTTTACAGAAAAACCGAAACATGTAAATTAATTGAAACACCCAAAAAATGTTTTAAAAAAGTGGCATTTTCATTTTTATTAATTTTCAATATATATATATATATATATATATATATATATATATATATATATATATAATTATTACAAATTAAAAGGGTAAAGGATTATCAATTTATTAATTCATAAATCAATTAACAATTAACAATTTTTACCAAGCCCATCGGTATGAAAGCACCATTAAAGGTGGAGAACTTATTTAAAAGCTCATAAATAAATAAATAAATATATATATATATATACGTGTGTGTATATATATTTATATATATGTATATATATATGTGTATATATATGTGTGTGTGTGTGTGGGTGGGTGGGTGTGTAAGTAATGTTTATCGATACTTCAACATAGCTGTTCTGTAGGAACCGACGTTACTATCGTTTTTAACACCAGGAGGACGCCTCCTCCGGCTGGTTAACAATGCAACCTGCACCCGATATATATTGCAAGCAGGAGAGCGAACCCCCATCAGCTTCCAGCGACGAGGGGACCACCAGACCGTCCGGTTTCGAGCTATTTGTGCTCATCCTCAGTGGTGGACACCCGTCCGCTGCAGCTCGCAATATATAGAAAAATAAGTGACAACCAGTCACTAATCTTGCAACAAGCAGATTTGCTACTTAGAAATTCTCTATAAGATTTGTAATATATATCGGGTGTAGATTACATCGACAACCAGCTGTAGGAGGCGTTCTCCTGAGGTTAAAAATGGTAGGAACGTCGAACGGCCATGTTGAAATGGTGATAAACATTACTTCTCAGTATAGTTACTACTTTCATCTCATATAGAAATTTTCTAACTAGCTACTTGGCTTATATATGTGTGTTTGTGTGTGTGTGTGTTGGTATATATGCATGTATATACATGCGAGCATATAACCATATATAGAGCTTGTATGAGAATAAAGACCGGAAGTGAATGTTAGAGGAATTGCCTATAACAGAAATGCAGTTCAGAATTTTGAGAACCATGAATGGCACACACACACTCATACACACACGCACACACACACGTACGCACCACACACATACATACATACATACATACATACATACATGATGGCCGTCCACTCGTGACCGAAGAAGACCATTGCCGACCTTCGGGAACATTGTGCGCTCTAGGACTAACTTATATTTTGCATTTGCAGCTCCATTGGTGGCTAATGAGCCCTGCTCTTGACAAGTATACACTACTGCAAACATTGCAGATTAAGCTTTCCCCATTCACTGTACGAGCCGTGCGCTTTCGGGCAGCTCACTTAAGTTCTTCATGCTGGATACGTGCTCTCTCAAAAGTGTTGATCCCCTCCTTAACCTGCTTCCTCCATCTGTGGCGATGTCAGGCATTGTTCTCCCAGTCAGTGTCCTGCATGTCACAAGCCTTTAATGAGGACTTGACACAATCCTGAAATCGCAGCCTTGATTTCTGCCGGAGTCCTTCCATTCACAAGTTCTCCATAGAGCATCTGCTTAGGAATCCTGCTATCCGTCATTCTAATAAGGTGTCCAGTCCAACGTAACTGGTGCTTGTGCACCATTGCCTCAATACTCAAGATATCAGCTGTCCTCAAGACCTGTGTGTCTGGAATTTTTGAGGTCCAGCCAAAATTCTCAGACACATACATACATACATACATACATACATACATACATAGGCACTCACACACATATACATGTCTGCATGCACATATATACATAGACAGCAGAATGACAGGTTGGAAGTTTCACTGCTGCTTCTGAAGTCAGAAGAGTGTGGTTACAATGAGATTTGACTGTTAATTTTTAAGACAGTGAAGTGTGATTTGAGGGATGTTTGGTTGCTACTTTTGACAAAAATCTTGGTGATCTAAGTGCGACTTACTTGCTATTTGTGAAAACATAAATGGATGTAGTTTGAGAAAGGTTTGGCTGCTATTTTTGTAGTTAGCTGGATGTGCCTTAAGGGCTGCAGTTTCTAAAAACAATAGTATCTGAATTGAAAGGGATATGGTTGCTACTTCTGAAGATACAAGTATGAAGACAGTTGGCTGAGATTTACGAGAGGTGCGTCTCGGTCGCCACATGCCATGCAACCACACACGCACACACACACACATACACACGCATATTTATCTTGACGCCACTCTTGTGTTCAATCGACGAGCCTGCAATCTGATCTAACTGTAACAGTCTTAATAACAGGACACCATGAAGTTATTGCATGTCAGGTTTTCAAATACTTATTGCTACCCTTCACCGTCACCTACTTTGAGGGTTGACGAAATTAAGGACAAATCAGTAAGTGGTAATCTTTACACACACACACACACACGCACACACACACACACACATACACACACACACACGCACACACACATACACACACACATACGCACACGCGTATGTATTACATTAAAAAATGCGAGCAAGAGAGATAATATTCTTAAGATTATAAACCTGGAAAAGTACAGGACAAGTTATCATGCTTGGAAAAGTTCAGGACAACTTATCACATTTAAACAAGAATATTTTTACTTAAAATATTGCAGTTAAGAATAAAATTTGAATATTAAAAATTATTTGATTTTAATTTGCAAAGTAACATTATAATGAAAAAAAAGGTACCATCATTTTGTTAAAATATTGACACACTAGAATACTTAAAGAATGAGAGCTAGAAGTACCAGTATAGCTATTTACGTATGCATTTAGGCGTAATGATATGTGCCTGAGTGCCTATGCATGTATGTATGTATGTATGTGTCTGAGAATATATATATATATATATATATATATATATATATAGATATATATATATATGCCTCGTCATCTAATTAGTGACGCGCATGAACGGATATATATATATATATATATATATATATATATATATATATATATATATATATATATTTGCTTTCATACATGCGCATATGTAGATACACATATGCGTACATACCGATATGATAGCCGCTTCGTCATTCTTGAGTACAACTTTCGTTTTTAATGAATCAAACATGCATATAGACATGTACGTATACATGCATACATACATCTGTACATGCATATACGTAAGAGAAGATTACACACACACACACACACACACACACACACACACACACACACACACACACACACACACACACACACACACACACACACATATATATATATATATTTCATTAATTCAATAATAGGATAAAGTCTTTTATAAGAATTTATCAAGTAGCTAGCGTGAGAAAACCTCATAAAGGAAAAATCCATCATTTATTCCCCAAAATATATTTATTTATATAAGGGCATTACTATATATGAATGCCTGACGCTAAGAGGGAATCTAAGGTCAAACTACCATAATAAACACATTTTTACCGAACGCGAGGAAATGCAACTCTCAAAGCTAGCACCCTAAAAACAGACTAAACTATAGTAGTTATTACAGTAATATGCAACTTCTACTCATCAGTATAGTATGGTCAAGACATAAAAATAAACAAAAAAAATCAACATACCAGACGAACAACTCATATATATATACTTATACGCACTTAGATGCATTCCAGAAGGTTTGAGACATTTTCAGGGGAATCAGTTATTGCTGAACTCGATTATTGTAATCTTTTACTGTATCATTTCTATACATCTAATAAACTGACCTGCTAATATTTGTTATTCTAGATTGAAAGGCACGGATGTAACAGACCTTTGAACACACCTTACTAAACACTGTCTGTGACAGCTGACTAGTGTGCAAGATGCGTTCGAGACGTGAAGACAATTTGAATGCTCGCTGTGCAATAAAGGTTTATATTAAACTAGGAA
>NC_142948.1:22590619-22600619 GCF_046866305.1 Octopus bimaculoides | reverse complement strand
ACACCCATACAGCGTATTCAATACACACAGGGACGTCCGTGTAAACCTGCAAATGAAGACGGATACACAACCACATGCATAAACTCATTCATACGGACGCATACATTATACATAAACGCATACACGCGCACGCGCACTCACACGCGCAATACACGCACACAACCACACGTACACACACAAATGCATCCGTGTACGCCCTAGACGCTTAAGAAACATACATACATACACGCATGCATTCATGCATACATATTCAGACGTACATCCGAACTCACACACAGGTGTGTGTGTGTGTACATCTATATATATATATATATGCACGGTGGTGCGTTAGCATGGCCGCAGCTCTAAGCTGAAACTTTAAAAAAAGAAAAAATATATATATATACACACATATATACATACACACACACACACACACACACACACACACACACACACACACACACACACACACACACACACATATATATATATATATATATATATATATATACATAAATACAAACACGTGCATATACGAGGGATGCTGAAAAGTTCCTGGCTTTGGGTAAAAGAAAATACAGGAGGATCAGTTAATCATGGTTTTATTCAACATAATCCCCTCTCAGATTCATATACTTATTGCAGCGGTCCTTCAGCTTTTCTAAGTCCTGTAAAAGAACTCTGAAGGCTGGTCCTCCAACCAAGCCTTTCGCGACACTCTTAAAGGCAAGAGCTTTTCAGCATCCCCTCGTATACCTACGCGCGTATATAGATATATATATATATCATTCTCATCGTCAAGAACCCTTAAGTGATGCAGACAATCGTTGAGGCGCCTCCCTTTTGCCCTCCCTCAACTGGACTCTGGAGAATGTTTTTGGAGATGAAATTGTGACGGTGTATAGACCATATCAGGTAAACTCAGCTTTTTTCTTGCGCAAGGAGTTGTTCCTCAGTGCCAGTGTATCTGTTGACTTTGCTACCTGATAAAGCTGTTCGTTTTATCCCTTATGCTCAAATGCCTCATGTCAGCTGTAAGCGTCCAGCTCTCACGCCCATACAGAAAGATCGAAGTCACCAAGCACTTGTACTGTTTTAATCTTTGAAAACTAATGGAATTGATTTTCTATATGGTGCTCAGCTTTGTCATGGCACCAGAGGCTAAACGGAGTCTTGTTATTTCTTTTTGAAATCTGCCGTCCTTGGTCAAATTGGATCCTAAATACTTGAAAGTGTCCACTTTGTCAAGTCATTCTCTATTCAGAATGGTGCTGATTGCTGTGTTTTGGTTGTCACTATTAACCAGGATCTTGCTCGTTTCTGGATTGATCTCCATCCCGTATGCTCCTGATACTTTTTCTAGTCTGGTGGTGAGCTGCTGTAGTTCTGCTTCACTGCTTCCTAACAGGCCTACATTGGAGTGTTCGCGCAGCATCCTTAACAATGAACAGATACGCTGGTTCTCACCTTACTCTCACTTTTGTCAGCCGAAAGCAACTACAGCTATAAAGGCCCCTACACCGACTACCCTTGACCTTCCCAAAGACTGTCTTGGGATGGGGAACGTTTTGTGGAAGGACTAAGGAACTTACGAACTTGACAGTTACACCTGAGATATCGCTGAGATATCGCTGAGATATCGCTGAGATAGCGTTGGCTGAAGTTAAGTGGACTGGATTTGGCGGGACAACAAAGGATGAAGGCCACAAATTGCAGTAAAGCCAAGATAACACTAAACATGAACATGGAGTGAGATTCATCGTTAAAGAAGCTAGAGTAAGGTCAGTTGTCAGCTGTACAACAGTATTTAGCAGGTTCGTCATCATACATGTGGCTGCATGACCACAGATTATTACCATCATACAAGTTTATACACCAACGTTTGAATATGATGTTGATGTCGATGAGAAATTCTATAAAAATTGAAGAACATAATCAGGGCAGCACCTAAAAAAGATGTCCTCACTATGCGAGGAGACGTGAGCACCAAAGTAGGCCCGATCGTGGACTGCGACTTCTAGAATTCGCTAGCACTCACAAGGTTGAACTAGCCAACATACCTACATACACATATACATGTATATATATATATATATATATATATATATATATATATATATATATATATATATAGTGTAGTATATTGCCACTTAAGTGTGGCTGACCCCTAAGGGTGGATGTTACTGTTGCTTTTAGCCCCAGGAGGACATCTCCGCCAGCTGGCTTATCGACACACTACTGTGTCCTGTTTGCCAAGGGAAGTTACCCCTCCCATCATGATCTGTAGCACGAACGGACCCGGGTTTCAGGGTTATTTCCCTTCGTCGGCGTTCGATAGCCACTGATCCTTGATGAGAGAGATAAAATCCTGGCAATCTTATATCTACTTTTCCAGTGAAATTCTTCACTGATATCGAAAAGGTGAAAACAAGCAATGTTAATTCTCTAACTGTAGTATTAACAGTAACTGCACGATAAAGTGTAGTATATTGCCACTTAAGTGTGGCTGACCCCTAGGGGTGGATGTTACTGTTGCTTTTAGCCCCAGGAGGACATCTCCTCCAGCTGGCTTATCGACACACTACTGTGTCCTGTTTGCCAAGGGAAGTTACCCCTCCCATCATGATCTGTAGCACGAACGGACCCGGGTTTCAGGGTTATTTCCCTTCGTCGGCGTTCGATAGCCACTGATCCTTGATGAGAGAGATAAAATCCTGGCAATCTTATATCTACTTTTCCAGTGAAATTCTTCACTGATATCGAAACGGTGAAAACAAGCAATGTTAATTCTCTAAATGAAGTATTAACAGTAACTGCACGATAAAGTGTAGTATATTGCCACTTAAGTGTCGCTGATCCCTAGGGGTGGATGTTACTGTTGCTTTTAGCCCCAGGAGGACATCTCCTCCAGTTGGCTTATCGACACACTACTGTGTCCTGTTTGCCAAGGGAAGTTACCCCTCCCATCATGACCTGTAGCACGAACGGATCTCATCAAGGATCAGTGGCTATCGAACGCCGACGAAGGGAAATAACCCTGAAACCCGGGTCCGTTCGTGCTACAGATCATGATGGGAGGGGTAACTTCCCTTGGCAAACAGGACACAGTAGTGTGTCGATAAGCCAGCTGGAGGAGATGTCCTCCTGGGGCTAAAAGCAACAGTAACATCCACCCCTAGGGGTCAGCCACACTTAAGTGGCAATATACTACACTTTATCGTGCAGTTACTGTTAATACTTCATTTAGAGAATTAACATTGCTATATATATATATATATATATATATATATATATATATATATATATATATATATATATATATGTATATATATACACACATATATCGTCGTTTCTATTGTGCAAAAGTGCCGTAAGTCCAAAACGTTGCTTTTTCAGAAAACGAAAAAAATAGTTTCACCATTCCATAGCAAAACCGTTGTACTGCACTTTGACCATTTCTGATGTCTTGGAATCCGAAGCAGCTGGAGATACGATAGTTTGACCGAAAGAACCGTCTATTGCAAACAAAAATAAATTTTGAAAAAAAAAAACGCATTTGGACAAATTTGGACATACGACAGTTTAACATAATAGCGACGATATATATATATATATATATATATATATATATATATATATATATATATATATATATATATATATACGTATATATATATATATGTATATATAAATAAATACAAAAAAGGTGTTTTTTTTGTATGATTGTGTATAGAGGAATATATTATTTTGTTTAAAAGAGTTCCAACACTCTGTTTTTTATGTTTTATTTATATTCCTGCAGAACTAATGTGGGGTATAGAATATGGAATATACAATATATAATATAATATACAATATACAATATAAAATAAAATAAAATAAAAATGGATGGCACCATGAAAGAAAGTATTGAATGTAGATGAAATATTGAGTGTTCAATATAAAGGATCAAATATATAAATATATAAATATAAATATATAAAGGCGACTCGAGTTTCAGGGCTATTTCCCTTCGTCATGGCCGGTATGACAGACTTTAACAGACTGTAATAAGTTGGCTGGTTTTCTGTCTTTTATACCAATTCCTTTGGACGGCAGCAGTAGGTGTTTGGCTATTTTTAGAATTGATGTCAAATCTATTTTTAGAAATGATGATATTTTAATTTATTGTTTTTGTGGGTTGTAGGGATAAGATTTTTAAACCCCAGTAGGTGTTTGGCTGTTCTTAGAAATGATGCCAAATCTATTTATAGAAATGATGATATCTGAGAGATTTTTTGTGTTTTGGTTACAGGGATAAGATTTTTAAACCCCAAGTAAGATGGATTTAATCATTGTTTGTTAAGAGTGGGTTTGAATTTCTTAATAAAGTCCTTTTCTTTGCATTTTCTTTCAATTTCATTCCGGTTGTAAAGTTTATGGAATGGAAATATAATAAAAGTTTGATGACCACATGTTGCTAGATGGTTACTCAGTGGTATTTGGCGGACTTCTGGGTTTTTAATCTGTTGTCGATGTACCCGTGAGCGTTCCGATAGTGCATTACCTGTCTGGCCAACGTACAATTCTTCACAATTAGGGCATTTGATGCAGTAGATTAGATTTCTACTTTTGCAGTTCATGTTCGCATTGGTGAATATTTTCCCTGTTTTTGTGTTCATATATGGGCCGGTATGGATTGATCGGCATGTGCCGCATCGGCTATCATTGCATTTGGATACAGTGAATGTTTGATTTTTGTTGCTGAGGTCAAACCTTGCCTTTGTTAATAGCTTTTTCAAGTTTTTAGGTTGTCTCTTACTGAGAGTTATATTTTGATCTGTAATGATATTTCTCAATTCCTTACTTTGTACAAGGATCGGTAAGTTCGCTTTGGCGATATTAAAGATGTTCTGGTGGCATGGATTTTGTGTCACTATAAATGGAATGATCTTTTCCTGTTTGTCTTTTCTTTGCGGTGTCCTCAGTTGTTGTATGGGTATTTTCGAAGCCCGCTGAATACCATTTTCTATGAGTCGTGATGGATATTTTTGCTTCAGCAGAAATTCTTTCAGTTCCATCAGGCGTTGATTTCTGGTCTCTATATCCTCTACAATAGTACATATTCTCCTGGCTAGGCAGTATGGTATGTTGTGTTTTGTATGGGGTGGATGGCACGATTTAAAGTTCAAGTATTGGTGTGTATCTCTGTGTTTGTAATATATATCTGTGGTAATGGCGGTGTTCTTTTTAATTACCATTATATCTAGAAATGGTAATTTGCTACTGTTCATCTCCTTTGTAAATTGGATGGATGGGTGTAGGTTGTTCAGGAGGGTGTTAAATTCTTCCACAATGCTTTGAAGTTTGGTCCAGATTATGAAGCAATCGTCCAGGTATCTCTATCTCTCTCTATATATATATATATATACATACGTATACATACATACGTGCATATATACATAAACATACACATACTTGCATCAGGACATACATACCATTAAATGGTCATACATACACATATATGAGCAAACATTTACAACCTGTTCAGTTCTTCATACATCCTGATGTAATGCTCGCAAATAAAAAAATCAACGTTGTATCATACTTGATATATTAGATATTCCGAGTATCACAAAATCTCCCCACCATAAAGGCCACGTGACCGGAGTTTATCAATCCACCAGCCTGTGTAGATGTGAGATTCTACTAATCCCAACCACAAACCCTCTTTTGGCTTGAGATATTTCGGCGAGTCTCTACAATCTCCACATTGCCTGCTCTATTCCATAATATCTAGGGTACGTAGGCTTTAGTAAAAGGAGTAATTTCCAAGATATCAACTGCCCGCCCCAACCTCTTCCTTTTCTCCGCTCTCTCCATTATCGAAAATCTCTACAACGCCATCTACAATCTTTATTTTGCTATATCATTATAATATATATAAATCAATTGCTGGCGCAGGCGTGGCTGTCTGGTAAGGTGTTTGCTTCCCAACCACACGGTTCCGGGTTTAGTCCCACTCTGTGGCCCATCTGGCAACTTAAGTGTCTTCAACTATAGCCTCGGGCTGGCCAAAGTTTTGTGTGTGGATTTGATTGATGGAAACTGAGAGAAGCCCATCGTATATCTATATGATCTCATAACAGTAATGTACTAACAAAATGCAACATATCAGGTATTGAAGCCATCCTCAGGAAAATACAACTTAGATGGTTAGGTCATCTCTCACGTATAAGTGACATCAGAACTCCGAAGCAAATTCGCTTTGGCCAATTTCCAAAAAGAAGGTCAGCTGGAAGGCTACTCTTGCGCTTCAAAGACAAACTAAAAGACAATCTCAAGCGATGCAGCATTTCCTTTCCTGGCTGGAAAAACAAAGCATCAAAACGTAGGACCTGGCACCAGTCCTGCTTCTTCTCAGTTCAAAGATTTGAGCAAAGTCGATTTCAATATCGGAACCAACTTCTTGCGAGCATAAAGGCAGGCTGGTAAGACGCTGCTCCTCTAAATGAAGACCTTACCTGCACGAAGCAAAGCAGGCTTTGCCGTCCACTCCAGAAAACACTCCACAAACACTTAAGTAAACTCAGTCCTCAAATTGTTCCATTTGCCAAAAGCTTTGCAAGGCACCAGCAGACCTCAAAAGAAACATTCGTGTCCATAGAAAATTATTAACGCTGTCTGTAGTTTAATGAACTTTCATTTGTTGTTTATGATGAGAGAATCCATCGTCTCTTCTCAAAGCTCGTTTTTCCAGCGTTCAGCACTTCACATCGTCTTGGGTTAACAGCCCTCACCGTTTGTTTTTACTGTTTTGTTCTTACTGTCCTGCTTTTGTTACCACTTTAACCCTCTTCAAAAAATCCCAAATTTTATTTAATTTGCTTTGCGGGAACGACTGTTTTAACGAAGTCGAGTTTTGTCCCTACCTCCGAAACGCGGAGTAGATAAAACAGGGGACAACTGATGAAGGGAATGTTCTTCATGTTGCCTGTCTCATTTCTCTATTTGTTTCTTTCGTTGTTGGAAAAAAGTTCGTTTTCTATGTTTCTGTTTTTTATGTTCTCGTTTCTAATTTTGTCGACGTGTTTTTTATGTCCTGTACCCATATATGCATGTATAAATACATATATATGTAGGTATGTACATATATGCATGTTTATATGCATATATTTATATATTATTCATATCATTATATGATTGAACGCCACGCATCCGTTTTCAAGTAAGTTTTATCTATGTGTATATATATATATATATATATATATATATATATATATATATATATATATATATATATATATATATATATATATATATATATATGCATATATATATATACATACACCACACATGTATGTATATATCTGTATGTGTGTGTTTGTATCAGTATTTGTCTCCCATCCTCCCTTGACAACCGGTGATAGTGTGCTTGCGTTCCCGTAAGTTAGCGGTTCGGCAAAAGGGAAGATAGAATAAGTACCAAGATTTAAATAAAAAATCCTACGTTCGATTCATTCGACATAAAGGCAGTGCCCCAGCAAGGTTGTACTCTCATGACTGAAAAAAAAATAAAAGATAAAAGATAATACACACACACACATATATATAATTTACCATCTACAATGTAGTACCTGGCTTATATTTGTTCTGTAAGAATTTCATAAACTGTAGACAATTATCCAGAATAGCCTTGGATTTAATTAGCAAAATGATGTTTGTTTTTTCATTTCTGTTTCAACGCACACACAAAAAAGAAATACATGAAATAAATTAAGACCAAGCCTCATTTAAAAAGAAGTTAGGAATTATTATTTTTATTTATTTACTATAGTGAGAATGTTGTCATATGCACCCGGATTCCATGACAACAAAAACAAAAAAAAAATTAAGAAGAATTATAAAATGTATTCCAAGAAGAAAACGAGACGACATTCATTACGTAATTGTTTACGTAGAACTGAAGATCTTGGAAAATTTGGCAGAGACTGACACCGTTTATATATATATATATATATATATATATATATATATATATATATATATATACACACACACTGATACACAGACACACACGCACACACACACACAACCCATATACATACATGCGCGTGCGTATGTATGTATATGTGTGTGTGAAGTATTGGTCGATGTCTCTGGTGTAATGGAGTTGAAATACTCACATAGAGACTCACAAACATATACGCACGCACACAAGCACATACGCACAAGCACACACATACACACGCGTATATATATATAGAGATAGATAGATATATATACACACACATACACACACACACACACACACACACACACACACACACACAGATAGACAGATAGATATAAAGAAAGAGAGCCATATATATATTTATTGATCAGAAAGTATTATGCTCAGACGTGCGAATGAATAATAGAATTATATAAAAAATAAAAGAAACTTCTAATTAACTGTCTGCGTCTAATTATCTTGGCTTGTTATCTGCGAGTTATGACAGACAGAATACACAGGTGCATACATACACATATGCATACAAGCATATATACCTGTGTGTGTGTGTGGGTGTGGTGTGGGTGTGTTTGTGTGTGTGTGTGTGTGTGTGTGTGTATGTGCGTATATATATGAGATTAATATATATTATATACATATGTATGTAAATTATATATATATATATATATATATATATATATATATATATATATATATATATATATATATATATAAACACTTGTGTGGGTAGCTTGGCATTGCTTTTTATAGATAACATTCTTCATTTTATATATATATTTATACTTCTCTGTCTCTCTTTCTTCATATATATATATGTGTAAGTAAGTATATGCACACACACACACACACACACACACACACACACACACACACACACATACATACATATATATATATATATATATATATATATATATATATATATATATATATATATATATGGATAATATAACACGGAGATGGACGATACCAGGATTTAATAGCAAAACACATTTGTTTCTGCACCGTACACCAGCTTTAAGTTATTGAGTTTATATTCATATACCGTTATAAAAGATTATTCTTCATAATTGCTGATAATTTTTTCTCATCAACACCCGTGTGCGGGCGCTTCATCTCATCGAATGCGATCAAGCCCTATATATATATTTATAATTTGTATAATCCGTATGGCAGTCGACTGAAGCTGTGACAGAACGCTTTTATGTTAAATATGGCCACGCATATTTAACAAACATCGGACATGGCTGAATGCAAAAGTATGACTTCGGTTGTTTGCTCTTGATGGTCTGAAACTTATGAACGACATCCGGTTCATGAATTTCGAAGTTGTAACAAAACAGGACTGAAACGAAATTCACTGATGAAAGGACACAACCATAGCAGACATTCTACTTAGACTCTAACAGAACAAAAGAAGAGGAGAAGGATCCGTTTAAAGTCCATCGGAGTTGCACTCCTTTAAGCTAGGGAGCTACATGCCAGCAGTTAGGACGCCGAAGTCCACTCCTGTTTCATGTAAAATATGAATGCAGAGTGAAGAATGGGTAAGGTTAAGACAGAAAAGATGAAGTAGGGGTAGATAAAAAGAGAGAAAGTGGTACGAACGGGAAGTGAGGGAGTGGGCTGAGAGAAGTAGGTGGGTGGGTTTTTTTTAAAAACGTGTATGTGTTGTGTATATGCATCTACAAGTGTGTACATGTAAGCCGGGCATGAAAGAAAAATATTAACTCATTATTTAAGGTGAGATTAGAACTAGTGGGGGAACAGACAATCCGTATTATGATGGTAAATTTGACCAGCTGGATAATACGTGCTTCCGTTCATGAAGACAAATGGAAAGTTTTTCACTTTTAAAGTTCAAGTATGCCCTAATTATTTTTATTCTCAACCATCTGTGCTGAATCAGTGTGATGTGTCAATGGACTTTCGTGTTTTATTCTTCAAAATACAGGTGAATGATCTTCTACAGAAGACCAATAACTGGTATTAATATCTAACTGTTAGTTATCTTGGAGGCGCCTT
>NC_142948.1:22583119-22585619 GCF_046866305.1 Octopus bimaculoides | reverse complement strand
CAGTTTCGATTAACATTCTTGTGGTCGCCAATACAACAACCGCACTACCATATATTTTTCTTTTAAGGCGAGGTTATACCACAAATAAGGTTCCGTGACTACATGGGGCTATGGGCACACACGTGAAGTTAGTTTTACAATATCGACCCGCAAAATCCTTAGCATCGTATTGTTTTGGGGTTGTTCTTACTTTTTTTTGTTTTTGGAATTTTTTTTTTTTTTTAGTTCTTTTATTATTCAAAATATACATAGGAAATAGCCTTTAACCAAATCCACCACACTTCCCGAGTGAAATTGGGAAAAACAGCTAGTATATATATATAAAGGGGGTGAGCTGGCAGAAACGTTTTACGTTCTGAGTTCAAATTCCGCCGAGGTCGACTTTGTCTTTCATCCTTTCGGGGTCGATAAATTAAGTACCAGTTGCGTACTGGGGTCGATTTATATATATATATATATATATATATATATATATATATATATATATATATATATATATATACATATATATATATACATATATATATATATATATACGTATATGTATATATATCAATTTGTTAGGATGTGGTGTTGACTTATAAAAACATTTAGTATATTTCATGGTATATTCTGGTTGCATAACGAAATACCTACAAGTCATAAATGTTTAGATACCAGCTCTAGGAATGCGTTTAATATGTAAATTGGTATATCCAATAATATATATAAATATATATATATATATATATATATATATATATATATATATACATATTGTGCAAATGTACAGAAAACAAAAAGACAAAGACAGGTGAGGGAGCAACAACCAGGTGTATTGGTTCGACGCACAGTAAAATGGAAACGTTTTTGGCGTTTCGATCCTACACTCTTCGACAGAAAGAAATAAGCAGAAAAAAAACAAAGAGAAAAAAATCATGTATATATATATATGTGTGTGTGTGTGTGTGTATATATGTATATATGGGTGCAGGTGTGACTGTGTGGTAAGAAGCTTGCTTCTCAACCACATGGTCCCGGGTTCAGTCTTATTGCAGTCAATGTTTTCTTATCCCATCAAAATCGACGTAGATGAAATCTAAAATACGCAGTCACCGATTTTCTAAAAGTCGACGAAGTAATGTAACACATCTATTGCTCTTTTTGTGGCCAATGAGACATTATTATCATCATCGTTGTTGTTGCGTCATCATCATCATCATCTCTTCCTCCTCTTCATTCTCCACCATCATCAACTACTCCATAATCCTCATCTCGCCTCCACCTCTTTCTCCAACACTACCATCACCACCAACACCACCACCACCACCGCCACCATCATCATCCTCATCATCTCCTTTTCCATCTCTTTCTCCACCTCGTCCTGCTTCTCTTTCTCTTCCTTCACTTTCTTCTCCCCCACCTCATCATCGTCATCATTATTTTAATTTCCTTCAGCATTCGACATAAATATTAATACGCCATATTACTTACATTCTGTCTCTCCAACCAGATGCTCGCTCTGTATATACTTTTGAAAAACATTCGTCAATATACATATATGCATATATATATATATATATATATATATATATATATATATATATATATATATATATATATATATATATATATACATACATACATACATATATATATATATATATATATATATATATATATATATATATAATCTGTGGTTTCGTTCCCTTGTGACAAAAATCTAAACCATTCTTTACTTCAATCATTGTTTTTTTTACTTCTATTTTAAAACTTTTTCTTCACCGAATTTTTTTCTTTTCTTCTTTATATTTTTTCTTCGGATTCAGTTTTCGTTTCATTTTATAATTCTTCTACGTAGACGCTATTTTAATGGAATAATACAAACCCATTTCTTTCTTCTATTATTTTACTGTTATCTTACCGTTCACTCATTCTTAGTTTCGTTCTTGTTTAACTTTCTGTGTAAGTTTCTATTGCCCTTTACTTCTTCATTCTTCCTTTTCTTTCTTTCGTTCTTTTTTCTTTCATTTTTTCTTTCTTTCTTTCTTTCTTTCTTTCTGTTTGTCTTTTTTATATTTTCATTTTTCTTCTCTCTTTACCTTATATATATATATATATATATATATATATATATATATATATATATATATATAATATAAATAATATATATATCCATATATACATTCGTATATGTACATACTATACGTATATATATATATATATGCATATGTGAGCACAGGAAGGATGTCATGAAACGTGCACAACAAAGAAATACGAAGTACGAGTACATGAAATATGAACTATTTTTTCGAACAACGAAAGACACAAATCGAAAACAAGACAAACAACATAAAGAACGACCCTTCATCAGTTGTTGGCTGCTTTTCTACTCTCGTATTTCGAGCATTTAATAACAATATACGCTTTCGATAAAACAGTTGCTCCCGCAAAAAAGATTAAATAAAATGTGGGATTTTGCGGAGGGTCAAAATTGGTGATACAAACAGGATATTGAAAA
>NC_142948.1:22563119-22578119 GCF_046866305.1 Octopus bimaculoides | reverse complement strand
GACCACTGGTAGCAAATAATATATATATATATATATTGGGTTGGAAACTAAGTTCCCGCCGCTTTTTAAATTTAAATTTTTGACAAGGTTTAATAAAAAATAATAACTAATCAATAATAATGTATTCACCGTTGTTGTTTACAACTTTTTCCCAACGTTCAACAAGATTTTCAACACCACGTTGGTAGACATCACCCGATTTCGACTCGAAAAATTGATCCAACCAAGCTCTCAATTCTGCATCAGTATTGAACGAAACTCTGCGCATAGCGTTTGAAAGAGATCGAAAGAGGTGGAAATCCGTTGGTGCCAAATCAGGAGAGTACGGCGGGTGTCGTAGCACTTTTCAGCCATGCGTTTGAATGACTTCCTTGGTCATATTGGCGATATGAGGGCGGGCGTTGTCGTGCAGCAGAAGAACTCCATGCCGCCGATTAGGTCTTTTCTCTTGAATAGATGTGTTGAGTCGTTCCATCTGTTGAACATAGAGTTCCGCGTTGACCGTTTGGTTACGTTCAAGCACTTCGTAATGGATAATCCCTTCCCAGTCCCACCATACGCACAACATCGTTTTACGTGGATGAAGATCTTGTTTCACGCGCGGTGTCGCTTGTTTACCGGGGCTAAGCCATTCCTTACGCTGATTCATATTGATGTTCAGGTACCATTTTTCGTCGCCAGTAACGATTCGGTAAAAAAATTGTTGCTTGTGCCCATGAGTTGAGCGGTGACGAGCAAGCAAACCAGCGGAGATTGTGGCTCGTTGATTTTTGTTGTTGTCACTTAAAGCATGCTCCATACTTCTGAACCTTTCCTATCGAGTGAAGATGCTTCTTTATAGCAGTGTGGAAGCATTCCATTTTTTTCTGCCAGTTCCCTTGTCGTTTGACGAGAATATTCGTACAAAAGTTGGTTTAATCGCTCTTCATCGAACTCAACTGGTCGGCCAGAGCGAGGTGCGTCTTTGAGGTCAAAATAACCATTTTCGAACTTGGCATACCAATCACGAGCGGTTCTTTTAGCTATGGCACCCTTTCCATACACAGCACAAATGTCGCGAGCAGCTTTTGCGGCCTTAGAACCTTGATTAAAAGCAAAAAGGAAGAGGTGTCGAAAATGCTTGTTTTTCTTAACTTGACATTCCATTTTAATGATCTGAAAATAAACAAAAATTAACAAAAATTAACTGGAAAAAAAAACCCAAAATAGATTCCAAATAGATTCCAAAATAGAATTCTCGAAAAAAATAGATTCCAAAATTTAAAAACACAATAAATTCCAAAATTTAAAAAAACAGCGGGCACTTAGTTGCCGACCCAATACATGTTTATATATGTATGTATGTATGTATGTATGTATGTATAGAGATAGGTATACGTATATGTATATATGTATACATATGTATACATATATATATGCATATATGTATCACGTGGCAGTATGACGACCCGACAACGCCATTTGGAAGACTGATGACTAAGATTCGCATCAAGTGAACGCGGAGATCTAAATCTACTTCTTAGTATCTTTCAGCCGAATGAGGATGAGGAGTTGGTATTCCAGCACCAATTACATCCATAAGCAACATCGTTTCAGGTGAGATGTAAATTTATTCTTTCAAATCGTAAAAACAGCAAAATAACAAGTTTTATATTTATAGGGAGAGGAGTTTGTTTGTGTGGTAGTATGAGGCGGGGGCTAGGTATGTAACCTGGGAGCCAAGGGAGCGGGAATCCGATAAAGTTTGGGAGACATTGATTTAGGGGAATGTGGAAGAGACAGCTAAAGTCATATTTTGCAAGGATCAGAATCGCGAATTTAAATTGGTCCAAAATTTTGACGCAAAACCAACAAGTTCGGCAAAGAGAATAAATCGATTGCATCGATCCCAGTGCTCATTTTATTGATCTCGGTAGGTTGAAAAAGCAAAGTCAATCTCGGTGGAATATGAACTCTGAACATAAAGACAGACGAAATTCCGCCATGCATTTTAGCCAGCGCGCTAACGATTCTGCCAGATCGCCGCCTTAAGCGTCTAGAATTGATATTGGTTTCAGATTTTGGCGTGGAGGCGCGTGGCTTAGTGGTTAGAGTATCAGCACCATGATCGTAAGATTGTGGTTTCGATTACTAGACCGGGCGGCGCGTTGTGTTCTTGAGCAAAACACTTCATTTCACGTTGCTCCAGTCCACTCAGCTGGCAAAAATGAGTAACGCTGCGATGGACTGGCGTCCCGTCCAGCTGCGGAACACATACGCCATTGAAACCGGGAAACCGGGCCCATCAGCCTGGCTAGGCTTTAAAAGGGCGCATTTATTATTTTTATTCAGATTTTGGCATGGGGGCCAGTAGTTTTTGAGGGGAGGGATATGTCAATTACATCGATCCTACTACTTGACTAGAGCTTATTTTATCGACGCAGAAAGGATGAAAGGCAAAGTCAATGTTGACGGAATTTGAACTCAAAATACGGACGAAAGACAGATAAAATGCCGTTAATCATTTTACCCGTTGTGCTAATGATAAATCTAGAATTAATATTTCTACCATTTATCCTGCGGAATATTTCCGTTTATTATTCCAATATCTAATAATATATGAGTGAAACAATAAAGATATAGTAATAATAATATTTTCTTTAGTATTAATACAACAAAGGTAACGGGTGGTGGCAGATAAACAGTTCAAGTTACAAATCTAAGTGTGTGGGTGTTGGTATCAAATGTCAGATGATCGACCGTCACCCTGAGCGAAGCCTGTGTTTTTAATATACAGGTTTCTTTGAGATGTTTCTTTGAGATAAGATATGAGACATATTGTCGATCCTTATTTTTATACACATTATGAATGTTGTACCCACCGGTAGTTTTGCTTTTATTTAAGGCTGTTTTGAATGTGTATATTAATACACACACACACACACACATACAGATATATATATGTATATGTATATGTATATATAAAATTGTATATATGTATACATATGTATATATATATATATATATATATATATATATATATATATATATATATATATATATATATATATATATATATATATATATATATACATATGTATATGTGTGTGTATGTATATATATGTTATTTTTGAATTAATATTTGTGTATTTTATATTGTTTTCTTCGTATTTTATATTGTTTCAACCTCCAACTTCTTCCTTTTTTGAACCCTCTCCTTCTAGCTCGTATAAGCTAGTTATGTTTATTTAGCATTCACTCTACCCTGAATTGTGGCACAATATGGACAGATTTCGGAGTACCGATGAACTTTTATGTAAATGTATCAACTTAAAGGATAAACATATTACAATGGATATTGCAATGGATATTGCAATGGACAATACCAAGTGGACTCCCACTTTTTCTCTCATGTTTCTCCTTCTTTTACTCTTTTCTTGGTGTCTTCTTCTTTGTGATATAATACTTGGGAAAGAATATATTTGCGGCTGAAGGTAGCTTTATACCATTCTGTCTATCAATTATATACCCATATAATGATGCAACGACTGTTTGTGCATAAAGCTTCAAACACGTGTACCGCGGAATCCTTTGTGTTCTGTTTTAATTTTACGTTTTTAATTTATATATATATATATATATATATATATATATATATATATATATATATATATATATATATACCGGAGTAAGCACATAAATGTGCAACAAGGTGGAAAAAAGAGTACTCAAATACCTGCTGCTTTTAAATAAAGTATATATATATATATGTGTGTGTGTGTGTGTGTGTGCGCGCGCGTGTGTGTGTGTGTGTGTGTGTCTGTGTGGTGAAGCCGTGTGGCCTATTAGTTAGGTGTATTGCACTCATGATCATTGGATCATTGTTTCGATTCCGAGACCGGTTGTGCGTTATATTCTTGAGCAAAAGATTTCACTTCACGTTGCTCCAGTTCACTCAACTGCAAATGGGTAAGCCTGAGTCGGACTAGCCTTCTTTTCAGGGGCAACGTTGGTCTGTTCGCCTTGCCAGTGGAGTGGCATCATTCGAATGCTAAAACAGGGCAAAGCGCATTGTGACCCACGATTTATAATATCCGATGGTCTGGTCTGTTACGTGATATATACGAGAGCGTACCCCAAAGAAACCGGAATTTTACAATACTATTTTATTCATTTAGTTTTTCATGTTTACACTTTTATCGCCTTCTAAGTATTTTCAATTTGAAGTAATGCATCGGTCCAGGCGTGTTTTCCACTATTCGAAGCAGTCCTGGAACTGTTGTGAAATGATGCCTCTTAATGCCTCCGTAGTTTTTTCTTCACCTCTTTTACATCTGAAAATTCCATAGTATCAGCTTTCGTCACCAGTGATGACCTTCGAAAAAATGTCCGGATCAAAAAATGTCCATCTGCCCTTTCAGTCCACGACAGACATTCAGTTGTGACTGCTTTTGATATTCCGTGAGTAAGCGAAGCACACATTTTGCTGCAACTCTTTTCATTCACACTTCCTCACTCAAAATTTGTTGGCGGGAGCTCCAGAACGCACCAGTCATATCAACAAATTTGTCAATTGTTTGGTGACGGTCCCCCAAAGTCAGTTCATGAATTTTCATGATGCTTTCATTCGTTCGAGAGATCGACGGTCGTCCTGAACGAGGTTGGTCTTCAAGCGACAATTGACCATTTCTAAAGCGTGGAAACAACTTGTAAACTTGTGTTTTGCTTATGGTGGCGTCCTTGTAAGCTGTTTGAAGCATGAGAACTGTTTCGGCTGCCATTTGTCCCTGCAGTTAACAGAATTTCACGCTGTTTCTTCGATTCAGCCATCGCAATTAAGTCGTATAACCAAGAGTAAATTAAAAATAAAAATATGAAGATGTATCCGTTGTTATATTCTTTGTGTTCGATATATATATATATATATATATATATATATATATATGTATATATATATATATATATATATATATATATATATATATAATAATTTTCCCAGAGGATGTAGCAACCGTTACCAATATAGCATAAGAACTTATCTTAGGAGATTATTAACTAGATTCCTTAAGGGTTGTTCTCACAGTTTATATTTATATTATAAGGTTTTTAAACTTTTAAATTTTCATATTCAAAAGAAGTGCAAAATGTCTAAATCCAATGGACCAGTCACTGGATAAGTTTGGCACAGAAATGTTAACATAGAGTGGTGAATAAATCGATATATCGAGTTTGAAGTCTCTGTCTCTTTTGAATATGAAAATTTAAAAGTTTAAAAACCTTATAATATATATATATATATATATATATATATATATATATATATATATATATATATATATACATACACACACACACATACATATATATTTACTTACATAGACGAACTCGTAGGCGCTAAAATTTCACTGATACAGAGTCATATGTCTCTTACTCTCTCTCTCTCTCTCTCTCTCTCTCTCTCTCTCTCTCTCTCTCTCTATCTATCTATCTATCTACTTATCTATCTACCTATCTATCTATCTATCTATCTATCTATCTATCTATCTATCTATCTATCTGTGGTGCGTGTATGTGTTTGTGCGGGTCTGTGCGTGTGTGTGTATGTGTGTGTGTCTGTTCACGATTATCCCACTTAAAAATCAATGCTGTAGTGTACATCCTGTAATCTCGCAGATCGCCCATAACGATCGATAAACTAATTATTATATTAGATGTGATAGATTAAACAACGTTCAATGTTCAAGGATATCACTATACAAACATATATATATATATATATATATATATATATATATATATATATATATATATATATATATATATTCTTTTACTTGTTTCAGTCATTTCACTATGGCCATGTTGGAGCACTGCCTTTAGTCGAACATATCGACCCCAGGACTTATTCTTTGTAAGCCTAGTACTTATTCTATCGGACACTTTTGCCGAAGCGCTATGTTACGGGGACGTAAACACACCAGCATCGGTTGTCAGGTGATGGTGGTGGGGGACAGACACAGACACACTAATACGTTCTTAGCTTAGACGTTTTGGAGTGCAACCAGATCGAACCATTTCAAGTGTAACTGTCCGAAATGGTCGTGACTTCTGGGACTTGACTGATGAAAGAAAGCCAAGAATGACTCGTCTTTTTTTTTTTTACCTGCCCTTCTAATTGTTGTTTCTCTTGTCCGCCTCGTATCGTCTATCTGTCCGAACGTTTTAATGCCCTCTATTGCGTTTTTGCTCCATTTATATATATATATATATATATATATATATATATAATAATTTTCCAGAGGATGTAGCAACCGTTACCAATATAGCATAAGAACTAGATTCCTTAAGGGTCGTTCTCACAGTTTATATTTATATTATAAGGTTTTTAACTTTAAAATTTTCATATTCAAAAGAGACAGAGACTTCAAACTCGATATATCGATTTATTCACCACTCTATGTTAACATTTTTGTGCCAAACTTATCCAGTGACTGGTCCATTGGATTTAGACATTTGGCACTTCTTCAGGAGTGGTTACCATCCGAACAAAACACGAAAAAACACATACATAACTATCATTAAGTCACTATCTCTTTTGAATATGAAAATTTAAAAGTTAAAAACCTTATAATATATATATATATATATATATATATATATATATATATATATATATATATATATATATATATATATATATATATATATATACGACAGGCTTCTTTCAGTTTCCGTCTACCACATTCACTCACAAGGCTTTGGTCGGCCCGAAGCTATAGTAGAATGACACATGAAAATGAACTTGAAAAAACATTAAAATCAAAATATTAAGATAATGATACATGAATGATAACTGAGAAATGAGAATATGAAAAGTGTGTTACTCACCCCACACTGAGTCACCTCTGAGTCCTGAGTCCTCTTTAGTCTTTGACCTAGTCTTTCGTTTATCGTTTTCCCCATCGCTGAGTGACAACACTCTCCTCCATGTACACGTAACCTTTTTCGCCGGGGGAGGGGTCTTGTAAATTTTGTGGTGTCTGTTCTTTCTTTTTTTCTGTGGGGAGAGGGGGTGGGTGGGTTTGGTGTTTGTATGAGGAGAGTGGGTCTGAGTGGTCTTTGGTGGGATAGAGTTGGTCTGGGGTTCCACATTACACTGACTGTTCTTTCTCTTCTTTCTCTTTTTCCTTTTATTCTGTCACTGTTCATTCATCCTCCTTGTTTTTTCCATCTATCTGTACTTCTTCCTTTTTCTCCTCCGTCTCCAGCACTGCTTCTTCTGTCATTTTCGTCTGTAGAGGGCAGTGAGCTCTAATGTGGCCTTTCTGGTCACATTTAAAGCATCGTGGAACTCTGCCCTCTACACATACTCTCAATACTATTTCTCCCAACGTCACCGTCTTCGCCAAATTTTCCAGCTGCTTCGCCTCCGATTTTATGATGATTTCCAATGTTTTTCCTCTATATCCTCCTTCCTCCGTCTCTGTAGCTTGGAGGACAGCCACCTCCTCCTCACTACCAATGAGGACGGCTGCCGCAACCTAAGCCACTTCTATATCGGGTGGGATTCCTTCTACCCTCACCTAAGAAGTCTTTCTTTCAAGGTACGGGGGTAGAAGTAGACTTTCTCCGTTCTCACCGTTCTACTCGCCAGCCTCTTTGCCTCCTCCGCTGTCCTAAACTGGACAACCACTGTCTCATATCCATTTCTTTTCGCTATGTATATCACTTCATTCGAAAGCCCCTTCAATGCTTTTTCTACTTTTTCCATCTCCACCCGCTACACCTTCCCTACTCTCCACTGAGTACACCTTGTAAGTAATGGTCTTCTTTTCCATATTTTGCATAACCCTTTTCGGGGTAATAACTTTACGTCACCGAGCACCTTCTGTGTCATCTTACACAGCTCCTTCTGTCCGGCTAGGTCCACCTCCCTTTTCTTCACCTCTTCAGCCTCAGCGAAACTCTTTACTCTTTCCAAATGCTCTTCCATTCTATTTACCGCCTTAACGAGCTCCTCCTCCGCTGAGGACAGCTCATACTCGCTAAGGTCTGAATACATTTTTTCCACCGGTATAACACTCACTGACAACCGCTGCCAAGCAGCTCAAAAAATCCTGTCCGACTCGTCAAAAATCAACACAACGAATAGGCCGACGCATGCGCAGGAAGCAAGCTTCTTACCACACAGCCACTCCTGTGCCTTATATATTATTACTATATTTTTTTAAACCTGGTACTTATTCTCTCGCCTCTTTTGCTGAACCGCTCGGTTAAACACTCAGGTGTCAAGCGGTGCTGAGGGACAAACACAGACACGCACACACACATAAACACACATACATATACATATGTATATACACATATACATGCATACATACATACATAAATACATACATACATACATATGTGTGTGTGTGTGTATGTATATATGTATGTTATCGATTTTGTATCTAGACAGAATAGACAGAACAGTATATGTATGTGTGTGTGTGTTTGTATGTGTGTGTTTGTGTGTGTGTGTGTGTGTGTGTGTGTGTGTGTGTGTGTGTGTGTGTGTATGGTGAACTTCTTTCTGTTTTAATTTACCAAATCCACTCACAGGGCTTTTCATGGTTCGAGGTTATAGGAGAAGACACTTGCCGGAACCCGGAACCATATGGTCGGGAACAAAACTTCTCATCACACACCTTTGCCTGCGTTTATACATACGCTCGCACGTAAGCACGTAAGCACACATGTATGCACGCACACACACACCAACACATAGACACACACACACACACACACATATATCTACATACATGTCAACAAAAGAAATATTAGTGGAACATTCACATCAAAACTTCTATCAAGTACGACCATAAAAGGCCAGACAGAGATATTTCGGATAGAATCATAGCGGTTAGTTGATCTGCTGAAGTGAATAGCTCTTCTAAAAGCAACAAGAATGAGAATATTAATAGACAACTGTTTCGAAACCTGCATCTCCTCTACCCTGAATATAAATTCACATTTATACCAGTAATTACTGGTGCACTTGTTTATATTAGTAAATGGTTAAATTGGAGAAGTTAGTGTTTTCAAGTATAGAAAAGTACAAACTGACATGCATTTTACAGACACCATTTTTAAGTGAAGCTGCAAATATGTGCAAGACTGACATAGTTATCGTTATTGTGATCCAGATACCGGCGATGGAAGTATTGTTTCTTTGTAATTTGCGGAAGATTTTGGTTGCTATTTCTAGGAGCTCATGTCATCACATAAGGCCACGCTCGATAGCATGAAGATGAAGTATGTAGACATCTCTTGGGTGATCCGAGTAGAAAGAGAAACGCATGAATTGTCACAGAAGTATAAATAACAAGTTTTGTGCTACACATCAGTAAGCAAACACCTGTTACATTTCGACACCAGTTTAATCCCGGTTCACCCTCACCATCCAATCCACATATGTCCTTGTCACACTCCTAAAATTTCAATTAAGAGTGTCAATAAATTAAATTATTAATGTCTGGTCGGACAACTCTACCTTTCATCTGTATTTTCATTCAAAATTTAGACTTCAGTTTTGTTTGCATATTCTCCAATTATCTTCAGGTGTCATGCTTCGTCCGTGCTTGTTTTGATCTCAGTAACAATAAAATATCAAAGCTGGCACCTTAAAGTATTTAGTCTCATCACTGGGACTCAATGTCTATGGTTGGATGGCACTCTTGACAGCTCTCACTTGAAATATGTTCGTAATTCTGGCATTATAAGGGCGGGGTGTTTTTACTCCAAGGAGCACTAACTGCAATTAATAAAATGCTTGTTTTCTGTTTCTCTTCCGGCACAAGGCCCCAGTGAATCCATAATCCCAGTTGCTTTTTGTAATTACTATAGCGTAAATAATTGTTATTGATAGGGGCATAAGGGCAAAAATATTGGAGGCAGGGCAGAGGAAATACCACCAAGAAAAGAAATGTTTTCTAATGGAAGATTCAGTCCCTACAGACGATAATATATCTCTGAAATGAATGGAGAATTTAGTCAAATATATAAAGACCTCGTCTGGAAATAGAGATAACGAGAATGCAGAATGGAAGTGGTGGTGGTGGTGGGTGAAAACATAAACAATCCCCACAAAGATAGGTGCCTTGGGAATAATTAAAAAACATTCATAGAAATACGTAACCAAAACCACATTATATATGTGTATATGTACACGCACACACTAACACACACACACTAACACACACACGCACACATGCATACACACCCACACACTCACTCATACACGCGCGCGCGCACACACACACACACGCTCGCACGCACAGCATACAGCAAATAGTAGTGTTAAACACTGTACGTGTGTTGTGCATGCTATTTTTGGTATTTTAATACAATGGAAAATAAAGTTAACCTCGGCGAAATTTTAACACAGAACGAAACATACGGACAAAATGCCGCTAAGCATTTAGTCCAGCGTGCTAACGATTCTGTCAGCAAGCCACTTAAATAATAATAATAATAATAATAATAATAATAATGATGATGATGCTGATGATGATGATGATGATGATGATGATGATGATGATGATGATGATAATTATAATATCAAGAGAAGAATCTTCCAGGGGCACAGTATATCCCCACTGATATTCGTGCTAGGAATGATCCCCTTGTGTGAAATACTACAGAAAACAAAGTTGGGATATGATCTGGGAAGAGGTAAGGGAAAACTAAAACCACTTGCTGTTCATGGACGATCTAAAGCTATTCACAAAAACTGAGGCAGAACTGAACAGCTTAGTGCAGTCTGTGCGGATTTTCTCCAATAATATTAAGATGGCGTTTGAACTCTCGTAATGTGCTACGACGGTGATGAGAATTCCGATTTCTCTGACATATTTCTCGAACTTGGTTGTTTAGTGCTCCGAGTTCCCCTACGACTGGTGGAATGACATAACTCTCCTCATAGCCCACATTCTTGCAGTTTAGTCTTTTAATAGTCTGTACTTTTCAATCTTTTCTAGTTCTTTGTCACTTATGCGTGCAACTCCATGTGTTGCAATATCTATGATCTTGGTTTCCCATTTTCCTTCATCTACCACATAAAAACAAATAATGAAAATAGACCCTAACACCAAATGCAGTATGTACAACAAGCACAATGGCACAGTTGACCACATCATCTCTGACTGTCTAGTCCTTGCCAAATCTGAATATATATATATACACACACACACATATATATATATATATATATATATATATATATATATATATATATATATATATATATATATATATATATATATATATATATATATATATATATATATACATATGCGGACACGACCGAGTAAGTAGTTATATCCACTGGACAATATGTCAACACTACAACATAAAAGCCGACAATAAACATGTGCCAAACAAGGTACAAGACAACGACCAGGTCAGAATCATCTGAGATATGCCTGTTCTAACCGGCAAAGAAATAAAAGTTAATCGCCCAGACAAAGTAATCAAGGAATGGTAAAAATATACCTGATTACTGACAAACATTGCAGTCCCTTCTGGCCAAAATATTGTCCATAAAGAAGTAACACACGACATTCTAGCGACATTCTAAAGACTGGGCGTCTTGTATCCCTCTCTTATATTTTTCCTCTTTTCAAAGAAAATATTTCTTCCAGCGTTCACTATTTTACCCCTCGTTCTGATCTAATGACCCACCATGTTTGTTTTCGTTCGTCTCCCTTGTATGTCTCCTCTGTCCTCTTTTGTTCCTAACTTTGACCCTCCATAAAATCCAAAATTTATCTTGGAAGTTATGGGAATAACTGTCTTCAGAGACTCATATTGTAGTTGAATGCTCGAAATGAATAGACAGCCGACAACTGATGAAGGATCGTTCTTTGTGTTACTTGTCCTGTTTTCAATTTTTCTCTCTCGTTGTTTACGTATTGAAGTGCTTGTTTTCGTATTTCATGTTGTTTACAGTTGGTGACGTCTTGTACCCATATGTACGCATACATATATATATAAATATATATATATATATACATACATACATATATTATTCACTTTATTATATATATATATATATATATATATATATATATATATATATACACACAAACATATATATACATACATGTATAATATAATATAATATAATTGTTGTTGCACTCCGTCGCTTACGTCGTCGAGGGTTCCAGTTGAGCCGATCAATGGAACAGCCTGCTCGTGAAATTAACATATAAATGGTTGAGCACTTCACAGACGCGTGTACCCTTAACGCAGTTCTCGGGGAGATTCAGCGTGACACAATGTGTGTCAAGGCTGGCTCTTTGAAATACAGGTGCAACAGAAACAGGAAGAAAGAGTGATAGAAAGTTGTGGTG
This sequence comes from Octopus bimaculoides, assembly GCF_046866305.1. NCBI lineage: Eukaryota > Metazoa > Mollusca > Cephalopoda > Octopoda > Octopodidae > Octopus > Octopus bimaculoides. The sequence goes on along the minus strand of NC_142948.1, from coordinate 22,565,748 downwards.
AAAGAGTACAGCAGGATTCGCCACCATCCCCTGCCGGCGCCTCGTGGAGCTTTAGGTGTTTTCGCTCAATAAACACTCACAACACCCGGTCTGGGAATCGAAACCGTGATCCTATGACCGCGAGTCCGCTGCCTTAACCATTGGGCCATTGCCCCTCCAAATGATATAATATTATATAATATATATATATATATATATATATATATATATATATATATATATATATATATATATATATATATATATATATATATATATATATATATATATATACATACAATATAATATAAAAGAGAAATTGACTATAATAGGCTAGATGACAGTCAAAAACGACAGAAAACCACGATAAATTAAGCGATTTCAAAGGGAAATAAAAAAATAAAAACTTTTACCTTATTTTTAACGGTTAGACCTATAGGTTTCGAATCTTTTTTAGTAAATAAAACATATTTACTAGGCAAATTCTCTTCAGTAACCAGCCGTCAAAGATTAACGTATAACTATGAGACAAAAGGCAAAACGCACATGTCTCCTAGATATATGTTATAATTTTTTCAAAATCCACTGCGCAGGAGCAGTTTCATTAAGCAGATGAAAAATGCCAAAATGAACTTTGAAACGCTAATATCAAATACATGAGTATATATAAAGAGTAGCAAAACTCTACAAAATTTTAAGATAAGCTTACATGGAAATGGATGCGTGGCGTTCAGTTAAATAAGAATCTCTCTCTCTCTTTCTCTCTCCTCCTTTTTCTCCTTTTCTCTCTCTCGTTGCTCACACGTGACCATCGTCCATCTTTCTTTTCCTCAAGTGACCATCTTTCTTTTCCTCATGTGACCATCTTTCTTTTCCTAAGTGACATTCTAAGGACTGGACGTCTACCATCCCACTCTTCTATCTTTTCTCTTTTGAAAGAAAATATTTCTTCCAGCATTCACTATTTTCTCCTCGTTCTGGTCTAACGACCCTCCATGTTTGTTTTCATTCGGTTTCCTTGTATGTCTCCACTGTCCTGTTTTTGTTCCTAACTTAGACTCTCCATAAAATCCAAAATTTATTTTGGAAGTTATGGGATCAACTGTCTTCGAAGACTTCTATTGTCGTTGAATGCTCGAAATTTGGAGTAGATTGACAGCCGACAAGTGATGAACGGTTGTTCTCCGTGCTACTTGTCCTGTTTTCAATTTTTTCTCTCGTTATTTGCGTATCTAACTCGTTTGTTTTCATATTTCATGTTGTTTACAGTTGGTGACGTCCTGTACCTATATATGCATATATATATATATATATATATATATATATATATATATTATTTATATTATTATTTCATTGAACACCACGCATCCATTTCCAAGTAAGTTTATATATATATATATGTGTGTGTGTGTGTGTGTGTGTGTGTGGTAAGTTATATTATATTATTAGAATACAATCGTTGTAGCAGAATAGAAGCATAAATACAAAATGGTGAAATAGAATTTAGAGAACACGAAAAAAGCCATGTAAAATATATTTTGTGAAATCGATAACTGAGATCAATATATTCATTCCACATTGAACTCTTCTATCAAATTAACTATCACTAAACAGACTTGAATTCGATTATGATCGAATTTAAATTTGATTCGATTTGGTGTTTCTTTTGAACAGTTTCTGTTTATTGTTTTTTTGTTTGTTTGCAGTTTTTTTTTATGTTTTATGTTACTCATTGTAGCAGAAGTGTAGCGGAGGGAGGAGAGGAAAAGAAAGAGAGAATATATATATATATATATATATATATATATATATATATATATATATATATATATATATACATATGCATACACAAACACACATACAGTAAGAGACAGACAACGTAGAGAAATACATGAAAAGATCTTTTTGTTTTACATTAAAAAAAAACGGAGCAAAACAGAAGAGATAATTAGGAAGGAAGAAAGGAAGGAAGGAAGACATTGGTAATGAATGAAAAAAGATGAGAGAAATGTAAATAAATCAACAACCATAAAACAACAAAACAAATAAACCATAAACAGCAAACAATAGAAAGTTTTCCAGTAAATAATTTATTGAAGTGATTTTTGTTTCTTTTCTACCAAGACACAATGCATTGCTTCTAGAGTTGGTTGTTAAGCACTGTGAAGTTTTCGGGGATGATTAGGTCACTAGGTCATCGGGTCACTAGGTCATTTAGTCATTTGGCTTCAATGATTGTATCTGTATTCTGTGTTGCACTGGACATTGGTCAGTGTTTGCACTGACCAATCAATGTCTAGACGAGACAGAAGACAAAACTTATAACTTCTTTTTTTTTAGTGGCGTTACATGTTTTGGCTTCTTTCTTATCTCTTCCTCCAAAACGGTCTTCATTTCCGGATAAAGGAATGCTGGGTGGAAAGTGTCTGCCTTACATCATCTTTCTCATAGTGTTAGGCTTTTGAGAGAGAGAGAGACGAAGAGATAGACAGAAGGGAGGGAACAGATGAAAGAGTTAGAAACAAAGAGAGAGGAGTGGAAAGAACGCGAGTCAAAGGCAAAGAGACGCAGAGAGAAAGAAGAGAGAGAGAGAGAGAGAGAGAGAGAGAGAGAGAGAGAGAGAGAGAGAGAGAAGGTGGAAGGTTTACAG
>NC_142948.1:22553119-22558119 GCF_046866305.1 Octopus bimaculoides | reverse complement strand
GCATGTGTGTGTGTGTTAGCACATACGCGTATATATAAAGAGAAGGAAATAGAGAGAGGGAGATAGATAGATAGATAGATAGATAGATAGATAGATAGATAGATAGATAGATAGATAGATAGGTAGATAGATATACATAGTCTTTATTTGTCCGCTCAATCGTATACACGGACATATGTATATATTTATAAATATATATCCAAGACAATTTATTCAGTCAGGCGTGGCTGTGTGGCAAGAAGTTTGCTTCCCAACCACTTGGTTCCAGGCTCAGTCACACTGCGTGGCACTTTGGGCAAGTGCCTCGGGCAACCAAAGTCTTGGTTGACGGAAAATGAAAGAATCCCGTCGAATATATTACGTGTTAGTCTTTGAGCCTGTGTTTGTCCACTACCATCACTTCACAACAGGTGTTGATGTGTCTATATCCCTGAAACTTAGCAGTTCGCCAAAACGATCCGATGAAATACCTACCGGGGATTTTAAAAGAAGGAAAAAATGCTGGGGTCAATTCATTCGACTAAAAAATTTTCAAGGCAGTGCTCCAGCATGGCTCCAGTCTAATGACTTAAACAAGTAAAAAATAAAAGTTACGAGATGATTCAAATAAATGAGGAGAATGATAAATCTACAGTTATTATTACCGTCATTTTTACAGCAAATTTAATTAAAACCTCCCTCCGACATATGTTCGTGCTGTTTATATATCTAGCAATGTGGCTTTCATTTCGTTTGCATCCTGTTTGTTCATCTGCGTCCACATTTCATTCAAGTTAAAATGTACCCATGCTTCAAACTTTAATAGTAGCAACGCCTCATAGAGCAGCGTTCGCCATTGTAGTGGACATCTATTTCTCTCGCTTTCGTTGCGGTCATTCTGCAAAGCGTAGAATATTACAAATGGCGACTTCTCAAAAATGCGTAAAGTGTTCTAAAATTACCAAAGGAAATACAATTCCAGTAACCTCAGTAAGTGAAAGCAAACGTTCTTATATTCGTAGCCCACTTTTCGAAAAAGGAACAAAATCAAATCCCCTTTCCTCATGAGATAATTCCAGAATACACCTTCCACGTGGGAGCTCTGCTAATCAAGACCTTTCACTTCAGGCAACAGCAACAACAGCAACAACAACAGCGGCAACAATAACAACAACAGTAATTGTAGTAACAGTTTCAAATTTTTGCAAAGCCATCAAATTTAGGAAGAAGGGGTCAGTTAGTGTTATCAAACCCAGTACTCGACTGGTAATTTATCTTTGTCGACCTTGAAAGAATGAAAAGCGAAGTTAACTTCGGCGAGATTTGAACTCTGGTACGTATAGAGCCGGAAGAAACACCGCTGAGCATATTGTCTGACACACTAATGATGATGATGATGATGATGAAAGTGGTGGTGGTGAACAAGAACAAGAAGATAAAGATGTCTAGCAGGAGGGGGAGGGGTGGCGGCGGCGGTGGTGGTAGTGGTGGACGAGAAGGAAGAGGAGAAGGAGGAGGAGGAGGAGGAGGAGAAGGAGGAGGAGAAGGAGGAGGAGAAGGAGGAGGAGGCGGTGGTGGTGGCGGTGGTGGTGGCGGTGGTGGTGGTGGTGGTGAACAAGAACAAGAAGATAAATAAAGATGTTGAGGATGAGGAGGGCGAGGAGGAGGCGGAGGCGGTGGTGGTGGTGGTGGTGGTGGAGGAGGAGGGGAGGAGGCGGTGGCGGCGGTGGAGGCGGCGGCGGTGGTGGTGGTGGTGAAGGAGAAGCAGGAGGAGGAAACAGAAAAGATGGAAGACAGCCGAGCGGAAAAGAGCGCGACAAAAATAGAAGATAAATGAATAAATAAATCAAACAGAAAGTCTGACAAAAACCCGGTTGTAATATATTGATTGTAAACAGTTTTCGAACATGTGACTCCTCCCTATTACTGGGAGGCCAGACAATTTTGAAAGACAGCCAAGACCCTTAATCAGCAAACAGAAGAAGAAATGTGGAAATATTTAATGATTTCACCAGCTATGATAACATAAAACACTAAACCCCTTATTTTGGGAGGCGCATCCTATTATTTTTGATGTGGGTAAAGTGAGGAGCAAATATTCTCGCGTATGTTTAACAACCGAAGATTTTCATGGTATCGAAACCGGCTCCTCCTCCTTAACGATCGTCACACAAAACTGTTATGATATTAACATCTGAATTTATGTTCATGTTTGGTTTTGATTATTTTTGTAGTAGTGGTTGGGAAGGAAAAACCAGATTTTTCGTTTGCGGTATTCAACTAAATAACTTCACGTAACACTCACACGCGCTCACAGATAAGTAACTACACGCACACGCGTACGTGCATACATAGAGAAACAACTTTCTGGATGCCAATATATTGATATTACTAAGGCGGCCAACTGACAGAATCGTTAGCACGCCGGGCATAATGATCAGCGGCAGTTTGTCAGTCTTTATGTTCTGAGATCAAATTCCACCGAGGTCGACGGTACCTTTCATTCCTTTCGGGTCGATAAAATAAGTACCAGCTGAGTAGTGGGGTCGATGTATTCAACTTACCCCTTATCAGAAATTCCTGCCCTTGTACCAACATTTGAAACCAATATATTGTTATTACCAAGAGAAATACACACACACACACACACACACGCTCGAGGAAAGGAAAACGTAATAGCGCTTGAGGAGAGCGTCTTCAATTGCAGTCATTGTATACAAGACAGCTGCTCCCGTGTGCGCCTGTGTAATCACAGCAGATGCTGCACCGCCATCAGCAGCTGGCACAAAATTCTCCAACCGTAGATCCATGTTCTTTCGAGACCGACGGATGTCATGGATACCCCCCCCCACATATGCATATATGGGTACAGGACGTCACCAACAGTGCAAATAACATGGAATACGTAAAGAACGAGAGAAAATAGAAAACAGAAGAAAGGACCCTTCATCAGTTGTCGGCTGTCTATCTCTCCCTCATTTCGAGCATAAGCAACGCTAGTTTTGTAAACATTATCGACTGCATATACGCTATGTATGTGTTTTGTTTGTTCACCGGTTCGCTGCGTTAAAATACCCGAAGGACGACTCTCTCATTGCACTTAAACCGTCGCGCACCGGCGAACATACAAAACAGCACATACGTTGAGTATGTACAGTCGGTAATATATATATATATATATATATATATATATATATGGGAGAATATACAAAAAATAACAACAGACGAGGACAGGTGGTGTAAATAACAAAAGTATATATTAGTATGACGCTCGGGAATACGGAAAGTCTTTGACGTTTCCAGCTACGCTCTTCAACAGAAAGAATACGGAGACAAGGAGAAAAACACGGAGAAAAAAAAATTGAATAGTGTTCAGTCAACGGTCAATCATAATAATGGCCGATCATAACAATGACTGACCGGAAGTTAGAAATTCTTATTTCAGGAGAGCTAAGAAAGGGGGAGATAACGAACGGTGATCGGGAACGAGGGGCTGTGTGTGGGAGGTAGACTGCTGGTGATCTTGACGTATGTAGTGTGAAAATGGGGGAAGGGAGAAAGGGAGAAAGTAGTTGGTCAGTTGTAGTGTGTGCGTGGCGTGATGCGAGGGTATTGGTGTGGTGTGCGTGGTGTGATGCAAGGGTATTGGTGTGGTGTGATGTGAGGGTGTTGGGAGGTGGGGAAGGCATGGGTGGAGTGTGGGGTAGAGGTATGGGGTTTGTGGGTAGGGTGGGGTATGTGGGTAGGGGTGGGTGGTGGGTGTAAGGAATTGGATGGGGTGGAGTGGGAAGGTAGAGTAGGAGTGTGTTGGGGTGTGGTGGGATGAGCTTATGAGGGGGTGTTGACGAGGAGGGAGAAGGGGAAGGTCGATGTAAGAGAGGGGGAAGATGGGTATGGGAGGGGAGAGGAAGAGAGGAGAGAGGGTGGGTATAAGAGAGGGAAGGGGGATTGAGAGAGGGGAAGGTGGGTATGGGGGGAGAAAGAGGGGAAGGTGGGTATGGGGGAGAAAGAGGGGAAGGTGGGTATGGGGGGAGAAAGAGAGGAAGAGAAAGAGAGTGAGAGAGAGGGAAGAGGGGTATGGGGGGGAAGAAGAAAGGAAGAGAAAGAGAGTGAGAGAGAGGGGAAGAGAGTGAGAGAGTAAGGGTGAGAGAGTAAGAGAGTAAGAGTGTAGAGAGTAGGAGAGTAAGAGTGTAGGGAGTAAGAGTGAGAGAGGGGGGAGTACGGGAGAGGGGGGAGGGGGGAGTACGAGAGAAGAGAGTGAGAGAGAGTAAGAGAGAGGAGAGAAAGAGGAGTGAAAGAGTAGGAGAGTAAGAGTGTAGAGAGTAAGAGTGAGAGAGGGGGGAGTACGAGAGAAGAGAGTGCGAGAGAGTAAGAGAGAGGAGAGAAAGAGTAGGGGTGAAGAGAAGTATGAAGAGAGGTGAAGAGACGTACAAAGAAGTAGGAGTCGGAGCAGGAGGTGGGGGAGGGGAGAGATGGGTGGTAGGAGGGAGGGTGGGGGAGAGAGACAGGAGGAGGGGGTTAGATGAAGAGTGGAGGGGAGTTGAGCCCATGTGGCGCAAAGGAGCGAAGATAGAAGATTAATCCCTGTTCACGGCGCAAACGGGAGTCCGGATGGCCCCTGTGCATGGACAATCCAAACACAGACAGGTGTTGCCGCAAGGAGTGGCCGGCAGAACGGAAGTGGCGTGACACCGGGGTGTCATTGCCGACGTTGATATCTCGGAGGTGTTCCGCGAATCGGTCGGCCAGGCGCCGCCCCGTTTGTCCGATGTACAGGGATTGGCAGAGAGAGCAGGAGAGGCAATATATGATGTTGGTAGACGTGCAGGTGAAGGAGTCGGTGATGCGATAGGGTCGGTGATGGGTGCTGGTGAGGAGGGTGGTGTTGGAGAGGTAAGGGCAAGTGCGGCAGCGTGGGCGGGAGCAGGGGAACGAGCCAGGTTGGGAGGTTGGGTTGGGGAAGAAGCTGTGGACCAAGAGGTCCCGTAGGTTGTGGGCTCGTTTGAAGGAGGGGAGGGGTC
>NC_142948.1:22545619-22548119 GCF_046866305.1 Octopus bimaculoides | reverse complement strand
CACACCAGCATCGGTTGTCAAGCGATGGTGGGGGGGACAAACACAGACACACAAACATAAACACTCACATACACACATATATACGACGGGCTTCTTTCAATGTCTGTCGACCAAATCCACTCACAAGGCTTTGGTCAGCCCGAAGCCAAAGCAGAAGACACTTGCCCAAGGTACCACGCAGTGGGACTGAACCCGGAACCATGTGGTTCGTAAACAAGTTACTTACCACACAGCCACTCCTGCGCCTATGTTTAATTTATTTAAAGATTATTTCTGTCAATTCAGTTTTATACAAAAATATAATTATCATCGTCTCTTGTTAAGTTCTTTTTTTTCTTTTTCAGAAATTATGTACTTTTAAACTTTTACCTGTCGTGGTTTAGTGAAATACTTATCATAGAAATAGTTGCATCAAGTTTCAAGAGGAAAAAAATTCGTTTCGGAAGAAAAGCCAAAACATTTTTACAAGAAAACATTCTTCTGAATAAAAAAAAAAATAAATAAATAAAAAACAGAATTTCTTCAAAAAAATCATTTGGAGAGAAAATTTCTTCCAAGATAAAGAAAACTGAAACCTCACTACAGGTGATAAAAATTACACAAAGAAAAATAAATAATTAAATTTTTCTCATGTTACCTTGAAGTCGATTTAAATATTGTAGAGTACATTCATGTTTAACATAATCTCCAGAGAAACCTGCTGGAGGAGTTACGTTTAAATTCGAAGATTATTTAATGAGGATTGACAGAACTAATATGATGCCAGGGGGGAAAAATTACATAGTTTTATGGAATGGAAGTTTCTGTTATAAATAACAAATTGCTACGTTGATAGAAGAAAAACGTAAAAAGTTATACAAAAAAATATATATATATATTGAAAAAAATATTGTGTATGTTGAGAAAATATATTTTGTAGATTTAGCAGAAAGACCTGCTGAGAAAGAATAACAATCAGTAAGTTTTAAAGCAATTCTATCTTACAATGTTAAACAAATATCCTATGAAGATATCCCGGAATTATTCATAACAAAATGCCGAAACATTGCTGTTAACTACTTCTAAATTAAATCCCAATTATATTAGATATTCTAAATAGTAATCTGAGATAGAACAATAACAATATCATCATCATCATTATCACCATCAACAAAACAAGCTTCACTGAATCACATGTCTTGCAATGTATGACTGAGTGTTTCGTCAACCGATGTATAATAACAATTTACTATTTGAATGAAAAAGGAAAGTTAGTAGGAATGAGAATAGTTTTTAAACGATTAGATTTTATTTTATGGTAAACCATTGCCCACGAAAAATCCGGTGACGACTGAAAGTCAGAGTATCCCTCGAATCACGTATCCACCACTTACCCATTTACCTACAACACTATAGGACACCTGGTATCGCTAATGTGAGGGGAATCAAAGGGAAGTGTTCTGCAGTGTAACTGTCAACGTGGTGACCAGGCAAGATGTAGAGAAGGGGTTCGAGTCTTGAGTCTTTCGTCGCTAGTTTTGTTGCATTAGTATTCCTTACATCGATATGGTGGTGGTGTTTATAATGAGACTAATTAATAATGGTGGAGGCGCAATGGCCCAGTGGTTAGGGCAGCGGACTCGCGGTCATAGGATCGTGGTTTCGATTCCCAGACCGGGCGTTGTGAGTGTTTATTGAGCGAAAACACCTAAATCTCCACGAGGCTCTGGCAGGGGATGGTGGCGAACCCTGCTGTACTCTTCCACCACAACTTTCTCTCACTCTTACTTCCTGTTTCTGTTGTGCCTGTAATTCAAAAGGTCAGCCTTGTCACACTATGTCACGCTGAATATCCCCGAGAACTACGTTAAGAGTACACGTGTCTGTGGAGTGCTCAGCCACTTGCACGTTAATTTCACGAGCAGGCTGTTCCGTTGATCGGATCAACTGGAACTCTCATCGTCGTAAGAGACGGAGTGCCAACACAACGAATAATGAAAGTAATAACTAATATCTCTAATGTCTATTTGAGTAATAAACAATAATAGTAATGATAAATGGGGGATACAAGTAATGACAGGAATCACAATATCAGCAAAAACAAGAGCACTCAGTAAGCACAAACCTCCGACAAGGCAACACCAACGTTCTCACAGCTGAATAATAGCGAGTCTCCCCTCACTTTACCCCCACCCCATCAGGTACTTTACTAAGAATTCATCTGCGTCCCTCTTCACAAGAACCTTAACCACTGGAATTACCAACCCATACATATCATCATTGTTTTTGTTACTTAATGTCTATCCTGATCGAAAGACATTCCAACTGTGACCATCCTGTCGTTGATACATACACTATGGATTTAGGAGTACATTATCCAATGTTTTCCTTCTTTATTAAAGAAATGATAGGCTGGGAGTTAGGTGACATTTCGTTGCTATTTCTAGCACATCAAGCTGCCATGTGGGAAGTCCTCCTCTTTCACTTGTCCCCGTGCATATTACTCTTCAGCAATTCCTAA
>NC_142948.1:22528119-22540619 GCF_046866305.1 Octopus bimaculoides | reverse complement strand
TCAGATAGGGACCGGCGGACTCTTACGCGAATTATTAGAAAGGATCACATAAGTACAGCTCCCAAGATTACTGCAGAGCTTAATGACCATCTTGAGAACCCAGTTTCCACAAAAACTGTTCACCAAGAGTTGCACAAAGCCGGATTTCACGGGAGGGCTGCAATCAGAAAACCACTGCTCTCAAAAACAAACGTTGCAAAGCGTTAGAGTAGAGTAAAAACCTATAGAATTGGTCCCTAGAGCAGTGGAAGAATGTTATTTTCTCAGACGAGTCATCCTTTACCTTATTTCCGACTACCAGCTGAGTATACGTGTGGAGAAGCATTTGACCCAGACTACCTTTTTCCAACTGTTAAACGTGGAGGAAGATCTGTAATATCCGGGGAGGGCTATATCTTGGAAATCCACCTGCCCTGTGGTTTCCCTTCATGGGAGAATTAATAGTTAAGGCTATTGAAGCAGGGTATCCGGTTTGTTGACGTAAACCCTCTTTCAGCTATCCCCACAAGAAAAAAATCCAGGCTAGTCAAGTATGGGGAACGTGATAGCCAATTGACATTGCCGTAGCGGGAGATTATTCTCTCTCCAAAGCACTGCCGTAGCAACTGCATTATCCTCTTGCGGTATGAGCAAAGTAATACAAAGTATTTTGTATTGTTTTGAGTCCATATTGAATAAAAACGGCCTTTGGATATATATATATATATATATATATATTACGGAGATGTACTTGAATAGCAAGTGACCTCATCTGAGATTGTTTACTGGAACGAAAACAATTGCAGCGTGGAAGGTGTTTATAAGCCATTTAAGAAACACACAAAAACCATTAGATTCACTTCAACATTTAAATTTAATTTGTCAAGATATTTTCGACGAAAGTATCTTGACAAATTAAATTTAAATGTTGAAGTGAATGTAACGGTTTTTGTGTGTTTCTTAAATGGCTTATAAACACCTTCCACGCTGCAATTGTTTATATATATATATGTAGAGAGAGAGAGAGAGAGAAAGGAAGGCGGGTGGGGGAAGAAGGATAGCGTGCTTTCAATAAAAGAAGAAATATCCTTTCTAATTTTTGGCACAAAGTAATTTAGAGGAGAGAGTACTGGTTATTTACATCGATCCCCGTATTTAACTGGCACTTATTTTATTCGACCTCGAAAGGATAGAAAGACAAAGTTGACCTCGATTGCATTTGAACTCAGAATATAAAGAGCCGGAAGAAATATTGCTGAGTATATTGTCCGACTCTCGAACGATTCTGCCACGTTAATAAAAGAAGAGATATAGAGGGGAAAGAACGACTGTGAGAGAAATAAAACAACACCGATGTGATGGCGGGAAGGGTTGGAGGAATAATTCTGTCGTCTGGAACAGTTCTTCTGTACGTAACAAGAAAAAGGGTACCAAGTGCAATGAGGGTGGTGATGGGGGTAGTAGTGGTAGTAGAGAGTGAACAAAAGAACTTGTATGTAGTTGTATGAAAAGAAAGAGAGCATAGCAAATTGTAAGTAGGCCAGAGATTGTAGAAGGTGAGAGGCGGTGGGGAGGGTTCGATTATCAATAAGCAGTTTCTTGTTTGTGTTTGTGAAAGATTGCAGGGCATGAAATCGAGCAGCGACTAAAATTGCAATTTAAACAAATTTAAGAATTAACCCTACATTTCTTTGAGTACTACTGTCATCTTTTCTTTCAGTTACAATCTTTCACAAACACACGCATGCACACACACACACACACACACACACACACACACACACACACACACACACATACACACACACACACACATGTGAGTGCATACGCTTACACACACTCCTATATATATATATATATATATATATATATATATATATATATATATATATATGTATATATATATGTATATATATATATATATATATATATATATATATATATATATACAGGATGGCCCAAAAATAGGTTTACACTTATCACGTAGGCATTTAAAATATTTTATTACATTCAAATTTCTATCTTACAATTAACTAAATTATCATAAAATGATAGTTTCACATTTTTTTAATAATTAAGTTCTAAGCTGTTAATATAAGAATGCGGAAGAGATAGTTGAATGATTGTAAATCTAATTTTGGGACACCTGTATGTATATATATATATATATATATATATATAAGCAATGTTAATTCTCTAAATGAAGTATTAACAGTAACTGCACGATAAAGTGAAGTATATTGCCACTTAAGTGTGGCTGACCCCTAGGGGTGGATGTTACTGTTGCTTTTAGCCCCAGGAGGACATCTCCTCCAGCCACACTTAAATGGCAATATACTTCACTTTATCGTGCAGTTACTGTTAATACTTCATTTAGAGAATTAACATTGCTTGTTTTCACCTTTTCGATATCAGTGAAGAATTTCACTGGAAAAGTATACATAAGATTGCCAAGAATTTATCTCTCTCATCAAAGATCAGTGGCTATCGGACGCTGACGAAGGGAAATAACCCTGAAACCCGGGTCCGTTCGTGCTACAGATCACGATGAGAGGGATAACTTCCCTTGGTAAACAGGACACAGTAGTGTGTCGATAAGCCAGCTGGAGGAGATGTCCTCCTGGGGCTAAAAGCAACAGTAACATCCACCCCTAGGGGTCAGCCACACTTAAGTGGCAATATACTTCACTTTATATATATATATATATATATATATATATATATATATATATATATATATATATATAATGATAATAATAATAATAATGATGATGATGATGATAATAGTAATAATAATAATAATAATAATAATAATAATAATAATAATAATAATAATTTCTTAAGTAACGAGTTGATGGCTTTGGTATTAACCTTTATTTTGTACATCGGCCGTTTCCACCCATCCTGCTATTGTCTCTTATGGGTTGGATTCCGTTCAACATGTGTTGCATCCATTTTGCAGTCTGGATCTCATCAGATACATCCATACGTAAAGCTGTGTCTCACTAAAGAACCTGAGTTTAGGCTGTCATGTTGTCATAGACCTGTCTGGTTAGGGAAGGAAGCATTGCTACAATTTTCAATCACTATTATCTTTCTATAACAAGAATTGCAAACATTTATGAATATAAACAAATAACTGTTGATAAAAACAAATGTAGGTGAAGTGAATGGATGAACGGAGATGTATTAAGTTACATTGGGTTTAAGACATGGTATATTTATACACGCACACATATACTTGTACACATACACATACACATTCTTGCATTCGTCTAGCGATATGCATCTCTACTGCCTCGTTAGTTTTTCGAGCAGTAACTATTTGTTGACATATTTTATTAATATACAGCTGTATTCTAAAATTACATATTTCAGGATCTTTACCGAGGCATAACTTTATGTAAGGATGTACCTGATTAGACCCAGACTGCAAAATGAATGCAACACAGCATGTTGAAAGGAGTCCCACCCATAAAGGACAACAGAAGGATGGGTGGCAACGACCTTTGTACAAAATAAAGTTTAATATCAAATCCCACTTCTCGTGATGTAAGAAATTATTATCATTATCTCAACTAACACTGTGGAATATTCCTGAAGTAGATCCAACAGTATGTATGGAACTATCTATTCTTATGTCTATATACATATTCTTTTATTCTTATATTCTTTTACTTGTTTCATTCATTTGACTGCGGCCATGCTCGGGCAACGCCTTGAAGGATTTTAGTCAATGAAATCGATCCCTGGACTTATTTCTTAAGCCTAGTACTTATTCAATCGGTTTCTTTTACCGAACCGCTAATGAGATATCCCGTTTTCTGACGAAGACCGGAAGGGTCCTTATGATCCAAAAGATAAATCACTTGTTCCCCCTCTCCCGGCCCACAAATAGCTGGTCTAAGGTAGATAACCTTTAGGAACTTTTGCTCCTAACAAAGAAAGCCGAAATGTAGAAGGTACACATTCTCCAAATGCAAGAATAAAGAGACGATAAAAATTTCCAAATACGGCCGTAACTCGCTTTAATCTTTACGTAGCATGAAAAAAAAAAAAAAACAGTATTTGTATTAAGAGAGATCAAGCCAGTTTCTGTGCGTTCGTATTCATACACATAAGAGGTGGTTATCTTTTTTACCGTTACATCACTTGGAATTGCAGCAGGAAGAAAATACGTCTATTCACTTTGGTTGCGCCGTCCAAAAGCTATAGATTTAATTCTCCCACAATGCAACACTACGACATGTACCATCCAGTGGCTAATCGGTGAGACAACTTTGGTTTCAAGGGAGGTAACTGTCTACAAACCCATCCTCATTGACGCGTGACTATTTATTCTTTAACCAAATGACCAATGACCGTAACAGCTTTCTGCCCACCAAAAGTGAAGAGTTATATTTGTCTTCGGACTAGAGTCTGATGAGACGTCCCTGAGATTATAACCTTCGTGGGTGCGAAACTATTGGTCACTCTATGACCAGGCATTAACTTTATAACTTTAAAAATTCACTGCTATATGATTCGGTGTGCTTCTTTTTCGGATAAATTATAAATTGACCACACGCACACGCACACGCACATACACGCGCACGCACACACACGCACACACACGCAAGCAAATATACACGCACACACACACACACACACACACACACACACACACATATAGGCGCAGGCGTGGCTGTATGGAAGCTTGCTTCCGCGCATGCGTCACCCAGAGTGCATTTGGCTTGTCGTTTGTGTGCGAGTCGGACGTTTTTTGTTTCTTTGCTGCTTTGAGGGTAGAGACAATGTACTCAGACTTCAGCGGGTCTGAGTTGTCTTCAGCAGAGGAGGAGCTAGTAAGGATGGTCATAAAGATGGACGGAGTGTTGGAGAAGACAAGGAGTTTTGCTGAGGCCACGGAGATGAAGCGAAGGGAATTGGACTTGGCTGGTCTGAAGGAGTATGAGAAGATGGTACAGAAGGTGAGAGGGGACGTGAGGCTGTCCCCCACCAAAAGGAATTATGGAGCGGATGGAGAGAAAAACGATCACCTATAGGGTGTTCTCGTTAAAAGGTAAAAAGGCCGAGCAGGTGGAAGTTGAAACGGAAAAGGCGCCAAGGAAGAAGTCGAAAGAAATAATATACATAACTAAAGAAAAGAAATATGGGGCAACGGTCGTCCAATTTAGGACAGTAGTGGAGGCGAGGAGGCTGGTGAGTGTGTCGGTGAAAACAGAGGAAGTAGTGCTTTTGCCCACATACCTTGGAAGAAAGACTTCTAAGGTAAGCAATCCCACCTGATATAGAAGTGGCTTGGGTGGCGGCGGCTGTCCTAGTTGGAAGTGAGGAGAAAGTGGCTGTCCTTCAAGCCGCAGAGACGGAGGAAGGAGGTTGGAAAGGGAAGACATTGGAATTGATTGTACAGACGGAGGAGGGACAGCTGGAGTGTTTGGCAGAGACGGTGACGTTGAGGGAAATTTTGCTGAGAGGGCAGAGTACCACGTTGTTTTAAATGTGACCAAGAGGGTCACATTAAAGCGTACTGCCCTCTACAGAGGACAATAGCAGAGGAAACAGTTGTAGAGACGGAAGAGAAAAGAGAGGAAGAAAAGACAGACGGAGGAAAGGAGGAAAAGGAGGAAGAATGGAGAATAACAGAGAGTAGAAAGAAGAGGAAAAAAGAAAGAACACTGAGTGTGATGGGGTACCCCAGTCCAACTCCATCCCACCTAAGACCACTCAGACCCACCCTACCCATACAGACACCAATACCACCCACCCCATTTCTCCACAGAAAAAAAAGAAAAAAGAGCAGACACCTCACAATTTAGAAGACCCTCCCCCGGTGAAAAAAGTTACGAGAGAGTGCAGTGATAGAGTCATAGCGGAACTGGAACAGAGACTAAAAGGAAATTAGGACTCAGAAGCGGCGAGTGGTGTTGCTCAGTGTGGCGTGAGTGGCACACTCTTCATATCCTTATTTTCACCTATCACGCATGTTATCATAGTTTTAATTTGTTTTTCATGTTCATTTTCATGTGTCATTCATAATACCATATTTTATTTTTACATATTTTAAATTGTTATATGTCCCAACATGTGTTGTAGTGTCCCCTCTATGTAAAGCCTTTATGACTAATTTGAGGAAATAAAGAAGCTTGCTTCTCAGCCACATGGTTCCAGGTTCAGTCCCACTGCGTGGCACCGTGGGTGAATGCATTTTACTATAGCCTCGGGCCGACCAAAGCCGTGTGACTAGATTTGGTAGACGGAAACTGAAAGAAGCTCGTCGCATATATATATGTGTGTATATGTATACATTTGTGCGCGCGCGCATGTGTGTGTTTGTGACCCCACCATCATTTGACAACCGATGTTGGTGTGTTTATGTCCCTGTAACTTAGTAGTTCGGCAAAAGAGAGTGATATAGTAAGTACTAGGCTTACAAAGAATAAATCCTGGGGTCGATTTATTCGACTAAAACCCTTTAAGGTGGCACTCCAGCATAGCAGTAATCAAATGATTAAAACAAGTAAAAGAAAAGAATATATATATATATATATATATATATATATATATATATATATACACACACACACACATGTATGTTTGTTTGTACCTCTCTCTCTCTTCCTCTATCTCTCTCTCTCTCTCTCTCTCTCTCTCTCTCTCTCTATCTCTCTTTACATATATATATATATATATATATATATATATATATATATATATTTGCACATATAAGAGGTGCTCAAACCGCGACTCGCGAGCTACATACGGCTCTTTAACTTTTAATATGCGACTCGTGGAAATATGTTGGCTGAGCTCCTTTTTTCATCAGTTGATATAAAAGGTAAATAAGAGAAATTTCAAGCTTTATAATTATTTACTGGGTATGAATTGAGACCCCATTGGATTAAAACCTAAGTTTAATGTTCATCTTTAGTAAAAATATTTAAGAATTGATATCCTAACTTTAATGCTAGATCTGAGGCCGGCATTGTTCTTTAGTGCTGAGAGAAGGAATGGCAGGTGTCAGGGGGATTAAAGAAATTTCTGGTTAGCAAGGATTACTGAGGAATGTCAGAAGACTGAGGTCATGGGTAAAGGGATTAAAGGTTTGGGTGCGCCGGGGGAGTGAGAGTGGTCACAGTTGACTTAATGAGTCTAGGCCTGACTGCACTCACATCATGTACATTAATGCATTGTAACACAAGACGTTGAACTGTGCAGACCTAGTTGGTACACTTCGGATACAAGTTTTGTTTAAAAGTGTCTGTGACTATTTTGTGAAAGAAGATGGCCTCCTGAAATTGTAAGAAACGAAAATATGAAGATGAAAACAGAAATTTTAAGCCAGAGTGGGAGGAAGATTTTGCATTTTCGTTTAAGGAGGTAAACCTTTGTGCCTTATCTGCCACTTGTCGCTTAGTCGTTACAAATCAGTAACTTAAAACGCCACTATGAAACAAATCACAAAAATGCTTTGTATGATTATCCAAATTCATCACTAAATAGCCAGCGGACACTGTGACAACGTTCAGTAAGGAAGTTGATACAACGACTGAAGCCAGTTTTGTTATGTCATGGAATAATGCTCGTGCTAAACACCCATATTCTGATGGCGAATTTGTTAAGAATATAGTTGAAGTTATTGCAGTGTTAGATCCAGATAACACAAGAATTCAGTGACGAATAGTGCAAACACCAGTTTCACGCTTCACTACAGAGGTGTATCTCTCAGATCAGTGCTGATGTTGCAGGCAAAATGCAGAATGATTTTTAAAAATTCTCTTACATTCAGCTTAGCTCTTGGTAAATCAACAGATATACAAGACAACCCACAACTGGAAGTATTTATTCGTTATGTTGCCTCTGATGTAATTTATCAACAAGTGCTTGCGTAGTATACTTAAAATCAGATGACCCGAACACGTAAGCAATATGGAGCTATGGCAAAGAACGAATCAAGTTTCGATTAGGGAGCAAATATTTAAGAAAAAAATGGAAGTGGATTGGTAGCACAATTAGAAAAGACACACCAAATGTAGCGAAAAGTGCTTTACAGTGGAATCCGGATGGATATAGAAAGAAAGGTAGGCCTAAGAACTCGTGGCGTAGATCAACACAAAAGGAACTAGAGAAAGGGGGACATTCATGGCAGAGTATAAGTACAGAAGCGAAAAAATATGCGACATGGAATTCAATTATAAGTGGCCTATACCCCGCGTTGGATGGTTAAAGGCAAGAAAGAAAGAAAGATGTAATTGTGAAAGAAGAGATGTTGGTCTTAGTGGCATCAAAAGAAACAACCCATGGTGTTGACATTTAAAAAGCGCTTGACAGAACCTTAACAAATGCTTCTGTTCCACTGAATAAGCACGTCAGTGTTGCTGTTGCAAATGGAGCACCTGTAATGGTGGGAAAAAATATAGGCTTAATTGCACTTATGAAAACTGATCCCAGTTTTGCAGGTCCCAGTTTCACCGCGAACACCTGGCAGCCAAATACTTCAAGAATGAAGATGTTATGAAATCTGTCCTTGAAATTATCAATTTCATTTGCTTAAATGGGAAGACTCACCGACAGTTCAAACATTTTATTGAAGAACTGGAACTTGAAGAGAAACCCAGTGATGTCTCTTAGTACTGCATTATGAGGTGGCTGTCAACCAGCAATGTCTTGAGTAGGTTTGTTAATCTGTTAGAGCCTAAGGTTACTTTTCTTCAAGAAAAGAAAAGATCCTATCCTCAACTGGAAAATGATGAATGGATGCAAGATCTGATGTTCGTTACTGATATAATGAATCATCTACAAATTCTTAACTTGGCACTCCGGAGGAAGAAGATTGTTTCTGATCTTACTCAGACAATGTTCAGCTATCAGAATAAAACAAGAGTTTTCCAAAGAAACATATTGTCAAGAAACTTCAGTCACTTTCCCAATTTCAGAAGGAGAGTAAATACATTCGCTGATATTGAAATAAAAGACCACAAACTGGAAGAATACAAAAATATATTACAAGAACTGCTTGATAATTTCCTCGCCAGGTTTGATGAACAGCGAAAGCTGAAGTCCTGCTTCGCCTTTCTCGAACCTCTGGTTACGAAATCATCTGCTGTGGAAATGGAATTAATGGAATTACAGGAGGATCTGGGTTTAAAGATGATCCATAAATACCAGTCTACAATGGAGTTCTGAAAACAAGTGCTAGAAATAAAATATCCTAAACTGAAGAAAACTAGCGTGCGACTCATCTCAATTTTCAGCACAATATACTGTTGTGAATCACTGTACTCTGTAATGAAGTTTGTGAAGTCGAAATCTTTACAGACCAACACCTGACGGAGCTAATTCATACAGCCTTGACAACATATCAGCCAGATTTTCAACAATTCACAACCAAGATGGAGACTCCTAAGAACTCTACTAGTAGTAAATAGCGGCCCGATATTTGTAGCATTGTCTGTTTGAGATAAAAATATAAGACTGTAATTTTGTAAGGTGGTATCTGATTAAAATATCTAAAATTTTATTGGTTTGCTTTGTTTTTGTTTTACATATTTTCCTACATGTTTTGACCAGATATTTACAAAGACAAATAAATATCATTTAGAATATAATTTTTTTCCTTTTTAGTGTTATTTTTGACAGTCTAATTTTATGTTACTGAAATGCAAATTCGCTCATTTTTCTTGGAGTTCATGACCGTATTAAATATGCCCAATATTGTTAAAACAACAAGATTTTGAAAACATTTAGTATATATATGTGAATTTTGTGATTACTGAAACCAACACAAATTAACAGTTTAAAAGACATGAATAAACATTATGGCATACATGTATTTCTTAATATTTATATAAAATCTTTGTAACAAAATGTGTATGTAAGAAAAATGTGTAAATTTTCTACGTCTTGCAGCTCTCAAACATTCTTTATCTCATTAAGCAAGTATGGCCACCCCTGATATATCTATCTATCTATCTATCTATCTATCTATCTATCTATCTATTTATCTATCTATAATTATATTTACATTTACATTTCTAAATCTCTCTAAATGAGACTACGGCAACGGTACTGGATATTAATAGTTATCGCCAAGCCAACATGACAGTCCAAAAAATAGGACGAATGCTGCCGTTGATTAGCTCCAAGAAGCCATCGCCTCTAGCTAGCTATGTGACACAAACCTGTGTCCATTATAACCTTCGAACAGGGGAGGTCAGCAGCTTCCCCTTGCTGGTTTAATATCCACAGACTAGTTTCGGGGTATTTGCCCCTTATCAATGTGGAGTAGCCGAACCCAGCAGGCATCGCTGCTGACCGTCTGAACCAATTACATTACAGTAGAAGTATTTCTTAACCATTATGCATAATCACACAACAAAACTCATATATTCGCTGTTCATTCATTTTCTTTATTTATTATTTTTAATTTTTAAAATTTGTTTCATTATTTTTGTGAAATAGTTTCACCGCACTTACATGACCTGGTCAGATACAACGGAGCGAAGGCAAGAAGCAGGTCGCAGACATGTGACGAAAGTCTTTGACAATACGTAACATGTAAATGTGATAGAACAGAGCCAATGTTTTGTTTGTATATTCGTTACAGATTCTAAACAGAAGCCCACAGGAAGTCGACGCGTCTTAAATTACGTATCATTGGCCGACTACAAAAACCATTACAATTTTCTTTTCTTCAACTCAATGTTTATTTGCTATTGAAGTTTATTCAGCAATCTCCGTAAATGCTTCGCTTTGATTGTAGAAAACGTAAGTCATTGCTCTCTCTCTCTCTCCGCTCATCACTACATGCACACACGCACACACATATATACATATATACATGTGCGTATATACGTGTATATATAATAATAATAATAATGAGAAGAAGAAGAAGAAGAAGAAGAAGAAGAAGAAGAAGAAGAAGAAGGCGGAGGAGAAGAAGAAGAAGAAGAAGAAGAAGAAGAAGAAGGAGGAGGAGGAGGAGGAGGAGAAGAAGGAGGAGGAGGAGGAGGAGGAGAAGAAGGAGGAGGAGGAGGAGGAGGAGAAGGAGGAGGAGGAGGAGGAGGAGGAGGAGGAGGAGAAGAAGAAGAAGAAGAAGAAGAAGAAGAAGAAGAAATTAGCTTTAGCATGAAGAAATGGAAAGTAGATCTCTACTCAGGTGACACTCTTAAGGAAGGTTAATATCAGGAAAGAAATTTTCCAAGGAGATTTATTGTCCCCTTCAATATTTGTCTGATGTTTGATCCCCTTCAGTTTAATATTAAAGAAGGCAAAGGCAGGATATCAGTATAGAAATAATAAGGGGAAAAATTAACCATTTGCTCTCCATGGATGATCTGAAGCTTTTTAGTAAGAATGAAAAAAAGATAGATTCCTTAATACAGACTGTAAGACTCTTCAGCAAAGATATAGGCATGGAATTTGGCATAGATAAATGTGCAATATTAGTCACGAGAAGGAGACAGGTAGTCAACAGTGAAGGCATCCAGTAACCAAATGGCCATATATTAAAATCATTAAAAGAAAGAGAGGGTTATAAGTATCTAAAAGTTTTAAATTCTGACCGAGTACTAACTACAGAAACGAAAACGAAAATTGAGAAGCTAATGAAGTTGAAGCTAGATGGTCCGAATCTAGTGAAAGCTGTAAATATCAAGGTAGTATTACTTAGATACCCAACATTTTGTAGATTGAAGAAAAACTGAATTAGCAAAGCTAGACAGAAGAACCAGGAAGGAATTCTATATGAATGGCGGACTCCACCCATTGGCAGGAATAGCAAGATTATAGCTACCTAGAAAGGAAGGTGGAAGAGGGTTAATATCACTGGAAGACTGCGTGGAGTTAGCTAGAGTAGATATAGGTATGTAATAGTGAAGAAAGTTTATTAAAAGCTGCTAGAGACACGGTAAAATCAAAACAATTAACGAACTTAAAAACCAGAAGAAAGAGAAATTATCTGACTGACAGAAGGAGTTGCATGGTAGATTCCCAAAGATAGCTTCAGCAAATAATAGTAGTGATGGTTATGGTTGCAAGTAGTAGTAGTGATGGTTATGGTTGCAGAAGAGAAAGCTGAAGAGAGAGACAGAAAGTTTGTTAGTAGCTGCATAAGATCAAGCATTAAGGACTAACCTGATAAAAGCCAAGACAGACAAAAACTAAGTAGATTCCCAATGTATATTATGCAAATCAAAAGGGGAAATCGTTACTCATATAGTAAGTGAATGTAGCATACTGGCACAGAAAGTATACAAGAAAAGACATGACAACCTAGGGAGAGTATCCACTGGGAGTTATGTAGAGAAAGGTAGGATTTGAACATACTGATAAATGATATGAACATGAACCTAGTATAGTACTAGAAAGTAAGAAATACAAGATGCTGTGAGACTTTAATACTGAGACTGACAGAGTAATAGAAGCTAGAAAGCCTGATCTAGTAGTAGTAGATAAAGAGAATAGAAAGCGTCAGATAATCGATTTTACAGTCCCAAATGGGAAAAAAAATCTATATCAGA
>NC_142948.1:22513119-22523119 GCF_046866305.1 Octopus bimaculoides | reverse complement strand
CACATTCAGACACTCACACACAGATATATGTGTATGTGTGTGTGTGTGTGTGTTTGTGTATGTGTAAGTATTAACATGTGTTTGTGCTTGTGTATTGTGTGTGTGTATACTTAAGAGTGCCGCTTACGCAAGCTCTGCAATCTGAGGAATCCCTTGTGAGCTTAAGTCAGCAATAAGATGAAATAAAAGTATTTGAAAAGAAATTATAAAGTCATTGCATTTTACAGTGTAGAATCGAGAAGCGAGAATCAATGTTTCGGATAGAGGTCCTTTATCAGGATAGTGTAGAAAGATAAAAGAGAATGTACCTGTGTATAAATGGGGAATTAATGGGGAATATTGGATAAAGGTATCTTGTAGGTAGTTGGGTACGTAGGTCGTGAGGCTGTGTGTAGATGAATACAAAGTTGGAGTGGGGTGCAAAATGAAGGTCATGTGCGAAAGGAACGAAGAAAATATGCAGCAACAGCAGAGTTTGAATGTGTAGTTGAGTGTGAAGGGACACCAACAAATGATGTGAGTGATGGGTTGGATGGCGTGAGTATGTCTACGTCCATAGAGTAGCGAGCGGGGTTGAAGGTAGATGTGCTGAAAGCAGATAGGAAGGAAATGAAAGAAAGGATAGCCGGTTCATGGAAAAAACGTGCCTTGGAGGAAAATCAACCTTTCTTCATGAAGGAGTCTGGTGGTGAGCAAGCCAAAGACAGAAAATTGGTGGTGGGTTTGGCCCGTAGAGTTGAAATGTTGAGGTGAAATGATTTATACAAAATGTATAAATCTTTAGGTCACTTCGATTTCAGTAAGAGGAACGGATATTTAATCCTGTGGTCAGATTGAAATATCAATAATTTTCATAAAATAAAGTGCCCGGTACATAAAACCTAGTATGAATGACAGTCGACGATTGGCTAGTAACGCATGTATCCAGACAGGCTAGTGTCAAATTTCATTTCAGATTTTGTAAATGTATGGATATGTAAATAAAAGTGAATTTTGAAACAATTCTCCTTCTAAATAAATCACGGGAACAATAATATTGCCGAGCTGAATTTAGTACTATAGATTAAAACCTTCGTAATGCAGAGACAGGTGAGGAAGGGACTATATTTTCCTTATTACGTAGATTATTGGAATTAAATAATTAAATTGTTTTCAGAGCTTGCAAAGCTTAAACATCATGAATAGTTTGCCTTAATTGTACTTCCATTAAAATCTCATAACAACTACGATTTCTCAGAAGATTGGAAGAAATTGAATTTAAGAAGCCTTTCCTTTGTTTCTGTCCTCTTTCTTTTGGTACATTTCTTTTTGTACAGACTTGTTGCAAACTGCATATTCTACGCAAAAGTATGAAATATTTTGTCTTCAATAAAAAACGAAATATAACTTATTTCGTTTCAAACAGAAAAAAAAATAGTTGTTATAATCCTTATTAATTTTGGCTTGCTATAATGCTCATTTCGGTATACAGTGTACTTAGTAAAGCCAGTAAAGACAAAACTATCTCTGACCGCCTACCACGTACTCTGGTACTTCACGTACTTCACTTTACTTATAGTGACAAGGTTATTTCATTCGTCACTACTAGTTCTCTACAACATCTCCCATTTTAAGCTTTTCTTAGGAAGTGTCATTTTATTTAGCAGTTTTCTTTTCATCCACCTCCCTTTTTAAAGTTTTTTCTTTTCGTACAATTTAATATTTTTTGCGCTTGGCATTTATTTTCAGGGACTCTGTCTGTTTTCTTTTCCTCTCACTTGTACGCCTGGGTTCAATCGCCTGCAGTGGCGTTGTACGTATCGTTCCTCCAACTTCTTTGGTTCGCTTTCCATGAATCTCTTTTTCAGTTGGTTCCTGTGTCTCTTTCGTATGCACTTTCTACTTTTTACCCAATACATCATTTTTCAAACAAAGAATTCAACAATAACAGTAACAAAAAATAATCTTGGGTACACCCACAAGGAGAGACCTCCAACAAATATTTAACAAGGTGACTACTTCGAACAGCAATAAAAAAACACGAGAAATTAACTCCAACCGGTACAAATATCTCTCACCGCCTACTACGTACTCTGGTACTTCATGTACTTCTACTTATAGTGACTAGGTTATTCCATTCGTCACGTGGAAGGGGTATACCATTATTGCTAATTTCCTACAACAATAGTAAACATCACACAAAAAAACAATGCTGCTGCTAACGTTACCATAAACTTGACAAGAAACAACAAACAAATAAACGTCATCACCATCAGTCACCATATTACCCTTTACAGCCATTACTGTCACCAACGTAACCGCCACCACCACCACCACCACCACCACCACCACTACTGCTGTTATGATTACCAACACTGCCAGAGTGTTTCTCGTTCCTTCATTTTGTAGTTTTTACTTTTCATTTTCCTGCGTTAATTTTTATATAACTATTTTCTTTTTCTTCTAATTTCTCTATTTCACTCTAATTCTTTTTCTCGCACTATCATCCACACATTCTCTTTATTATTATAACTTAATTTGTTCTCCCGTGTCTCTGTCTGTCTACTTTTCACTTTCTCGATCTCTCCCACCCCAGATTGATATGTATGAACTCATATGTATATATACATACATATAAATGAATAAATAAATGCATATATATAAATAAATAATTAAATATATATATATATATATATATATATATATATATATATATATATATACACGTGTATATAAATATAAACAAATATTTTTTCTTTATAACCGCCGAAATGTGTATTGTAAGATATAAATAAGATTTTCCAACGCAGAGACGCCCTTACAACAGCAGAAACATTAGGTAAATTACACTTACAAAGCCGAAAAATTTGTCTGCAAATTTGTCAGCACATTTGTCAACATACATGCATACATACATACAGCAGAATTAACACGAAGCGCAGCTTCTATTGGACTCAAGACCACTACATCACATCACACTTTGAAGGTTATGCGTTTTTAATCCAGGAACAGGAGATTGCCACAAAGAACCTGTCATGTTTCTGTTGAAGACATGCATGTAATTAGCAGCTGTCCTAAAATGTCGTCTTGGTACTACCTTCCTATGCAACATGCTGTTGTTGTTAAAACAATTTACAATGCCATCCAAAAAAAGACTGTCCTGAAATAAACTTAGAACATCCCTCTGTTATGGAATACATTCATAACCACCAACTCAAGGAATACTGGTGGAATATTCCCATCAAAATTTCTAGACCGGATATTGTTGTTTGGGACAGAGGGGCAAAGATATGTACCATCATAGAGGTCAGCTGCCTTGCAGATATAAATATCTCTTTGAAAATCAAAGAAAAAGAGGATATCTATGGACAGCTTCTATATCCAGACTGTAAATTCATATTCATACAAATGATAATTGGAGAACTAGAATCTGGATAAATTGGGATTTTCAGAAGGAGAAATCGACCGGCTAATTCGTACATTACAAGGGCAATCTTTGAGTGGAACAGTAAAAATATGCAAGACTTCTCCAGTTCCAAATGTGAATTTGTCTGTGTTAATGACATCTCAAACCTGGAGTCTTGTTTTTTTTTTTGTTTTTTTTTTTGTTGGAAACCGGCTCCCGCCTCAGTGGAAGGTTTATAATCATTGAAAAATAGAAGAGACTTATATACATATATATACATATATATATACACACATATATACATATATACAAACACACACACACACACACACACAGACACATCAATGCAGATGTATACGGCTAGCTTTTCAGATTACCATGAATGTAAATGTACAATAATAGTGTTGTGCAAAGCGTAGCATGCATATTGGTGTAGACTTGTAAATTAATTTATTACACACTTAAATTGTTATTACACGATGCAAGCTGCGAAACGGCTGTAATCCTACAAATGTCAAGTGGTTCAATAAATATAGTCACCTCTCAAACCTCCTGACTTTTTATGGTTTTATATGCACATATACTTACACCCAGGCATACATAAATCTCCACGTATGTCAATTAGCAATTTATTACTACTTTAGTCACACATACACTCAAAGGTTACAAGTATGTATGTGTATGTGTGAATATTTGTAATGTACATAAGTGGATGTGTGCTTACGTGTTGTGCGTACATGTGGATGTGTGTATATAAGTTTGTGTGTATAGAATGCAGTTGGTATATAATATTACACATAGAAAACAATAAAGGCGAAAGGAAGAGAAGAACGTACGAGCGGGTACTGAAAAATTCCTGGCTTTAAGGATACTGCAAAATGTCTGGTTGGAGGCCCAGCACTTCGAATTCTTTTACAAGGCTTAGAAATACTGACGGATCATTGTAATGTGCGTGTGAATCTGAGAGGGAAATATGTTGAATAAAATCACAATTAACTTATTCTCCTGTATTTTCTTTTACACAAAGCTGAGAGTTTTTCAGCACCTTCCGTAGGTTTATAAACACATTTATACTCTGAGCATGATATTTAACTGCATCAGGTGGTGCGGCTCAGTGCGGGAGTTCTGGAGTTGTGGCGAGCATCAACTCTCTTCAAAATTACCGTTACTCCCAGGTCCTTTCTGTCCCAAAACGGTAGT
The DNA here is from genome assembly GCF_046866305.1 of Octopus bimaculoides. NCBI lineage: Eukaryota > Metazoa > Mollusca > Cephalopoda > Octopoda > Octopodidae > Octopus > Octopus bimaculoides. The sequence goes on along the minus strand of NC_142948.1, from coordinate 22,518,534 downwards.
GTCATCCACGGTTCCACCTATGAGTTTAATAGGTTTCTCAGTAGTACAGACGCCTGCTATTTTTGAGATAACATGATGAACAACAGTTGATTTGCATCAATTATTATTTATCAATTATTTACAAAAAAAACTGCACTCTTTTTGTAAATAATTGATAATAATTGATGCAAATCAACTGTTGTTCATCCGTATTATATCTATTTCATGTTTTCTTTAAATATATATAAATATATATATATATATATATATATATATATATATATATATATATATATATATATATATATATATATATATATATATATTTATATAATATAACACACAAACACACACACACACACACACTCATACACATGCGCGCGCACATATATATATATATATATATATATATATATATATATATATATATATATATATATATATATAATTAATGCACCAAATATGGATTCATCTAATCTAGTGGTACTTTCAAAAAAGCTCCTTTAGTGGACCCGGCTACAAACCATATCGTATACCAATACATAGGGGTACAATGTAGAGTTCTATGCAGTAAATGCTCTAAATCCACCCAGTGAAGATTATTTCATTAGGAACATATAGAATGCAAAGAAAGGCAGGAGGCATGCGAAGAATATATTTCACCAGTTAATATCCATAATATTGCGATCATTTCGTAGCCAACATCATGAAAAATAATTTATATTAGTTGATGATAAATTATTTTACATGTCTGCACTATTGTGCATATCATAAATTACATCGTGCTATTGTGCTGGTTACCAGGTTGTTTACAAGCTAATACTAGCTAGCTCGTGAGATCCATAGAATATCGTGATTACATCCATTCTTCAACTCTAGTATACACATACAAAAAATATCTTCGGAATATTAATGTATGGTAGACAATAATTAACAAAATAGTTTTCTATAGAAGGGGAGAAGGGAGATTTAGATAAAAATGTATGTATGTATACGCGTGCGCATATGTATTATGAAGACAGAGTATTTTTACTAAGTACACCGATATCAGAGCTAGAAGGACAGATAAGTCGTAAGGATGGGTTATTAAAAAAATTGTGTTTATGATCTTTTAAAATAAAATGAGGTTGCTTAGGATCAAGTGGTTCCGTCTTCATCTGTAAGTTATACCTCTCCATAATTTTCTTAGCCTCAAGGTTGGCTTTCCTGAGTGCACTTTTACCGGTAATCCTATAGAAAGAGGAGGGGTAAAGGAAAGATCATAAACAATTTTTTTTTAATAACCCATCCTTACGACTTATCAGTCCTTCTAGCTCTGACGTCGGCGTACTTAGTAAAAATATTATAGATAAATATCTTCCTACCTTAGTTAAAAAATTAAAGCTTAGTTTATGGTCCAATTCGTTCCAAGTCGTCGACAGGTTTAGCTCTATTACTAATAAGAGGAGCGCTAAATTTATCCAGTTTGACATTTCTAGTTTCTATTCCTCCATCAACCCAATAGTACTTAATAAGGCACTCTGGCTAGCTCATAACAAAGCTGGTCTCACCAGGGAAGAGATTAATGTTGGCCGCCAGAAAGTCTATCATAAAGTTTGACGACAAGCTGTTGGTCCGTAAAGACATACCCGATGCTTTTGATGTTACGATGGGAAGTTCTGATTCAGCACAAATAGCTGATTTGGTCGGTATATATATGCTTTATGAAATGGCAGACCAGTTCCCAAGCATCAATGGAGGTCCATATCGTAATGATCGTTTACTCTACCTTCAAAATGTTTCTGACCAAAAAATACAGAAAGTTAAGAATAGCTTAGTTAAGTTTTTCCGTAGAATGGGCTTACGCATCGTTTTTTATGATGATGTAACGAAAGTCAACTTTTTTAAATATTACACTAAATTTACACAATAATTCGTACTTCCCATACCACAAAGCATCGACCAATCTTAAGTATATTAGCCATTTCAGTAATTATTCTAGGGCAATCACTAAGAACTTAGTTAAGAATATTTCATTTAGATTGTCTAAGTTATCTGCTAATGTTGACATTTCCAACGACAAGGCTGAATTTTATAACTCTGCCTTACAGACTACACAGAGAAAGTTACCTACATTAATTCCATTCAATCTTATTCTACCTTTAGTAATGGGGACAAGAAATCTAGTTGTAAGGATATAAACGATATCAATTTTAATTTATACGCCAACACCAAACATAGGGAGAGAGATAACCGTTATTTAACCCCCTTATTTCATTCTAAAGGTAAATCGATGTCTTTTAAAGATAGTTACACTAAAAATAAGGCAAAGTATTTGGTTGATTATTCCTTATAGGAGGCAAATTAAATCTAATCTTCCTTTCCAGTTTTAGGAAGTTTCCAAAGAATTCTAGATAATACTCTATTATCAACACAAAAAATCTCTCACAAATTATCTTCTCACATAATATTAGTCTGTTTACTAATCCAATTACAAACACTAACATTAATTTAGCTAATACCAACCATCCTCCTAGAAATATCAATAACAAGGTTATTGTCTCTGAAGTCAACACCAACAGAATTAGGTTTATGTCTAGTAATTCTAAGATTAAAAACTCTATATACCAGTGTAAAATTACTTCAGGTACCGATGTCTTTTTTTATATAAGTAGTTCCTCTTCTCAGTTATCTAAAAGAATTTCTAATCATTACTCTACATTTAGGGATAGTAATAAACGCAACAGTACAGGGCTTAGTAAATTAATTTGGTATCTGAAAGACCATAATAAACAATTTAATTTAGATTAGTTGATTCTCTCCATTTCATTCCCATATGATAAAGGCAAAGAATTCTGCCAACTCTGTAATACAGACCTATTTTTTGTTCTTTTTTCTAAGAATCCTCTTGTAAACACGGTTATAGAGCGTGCTTACCGATGTAAACATTGACAGAAACATACCTTTAGTTCATAAGAGTGATATCTACCATTATATATAATTTGAACATTGATTTTCTTCTTACATTTCACTTCTACTAGATATATCTTTTTCCAAGCATTTAAGCTTTTATTTAATTCACATATCGCTCTATATTTCTTCTTTATTAGTTTTCTGCTTATTTCTTTCCTTTATCCCTTCTCTTTCTATGGGATATCTTTAACGGTATATCCTCTAACGGTTTTTATAAAAACTTAATAGCGTTCCATTCATCATTATACACATCCATCACATTCTGTTAAAATGCCTTATTGATGAGTTTGGTTTCTTTCTTTCTTTGTTTCCCTGATGAGAAGATTACATTGTTTTACACCATTTTATTCCTTTGGAATAATACCAAATTTGTCTTCGAAACATGTGTTGGAAGTAAAAGAATTTGAATAACACCTGCATTTAACTCCATTTATTTATTTATTTATATTATACAAAATATTTCACATCAACCAGGAGTTTCGACCTTTACAAACAGGGTGTTACGTCCTTATTACTTGTGTGATTTTTTGCTACCCTGGTAACTGTTTATCTATTTTTTTTTTCGTGTTAATTGTAAACAAGGGAAAAATACACACATCCATTTATATATATATATATATATATATATATATATATATATATCTTATAGTAAAAATGGATACATAAGGGTGGAAAATCACAGGAACAATACCATATGTCCAACGCAAGATACAATATGTGTGTTCAATTCCTTCAAGAATCAATAAATGAATTTATAGTATTCAGTCTCTAAAGTATCTAAAAGGTACGGTAAAAAGACCAGCAAATACAACAATAAAAACTTTAGAAATATCATAAATGTTCAAAATATTTATTAAAAGAATATTTATAAATATGCATGATTTCTAAGTTGTATAAAAATATGACAAATTAAAGTTAAAACATTACGATGTGTAAACATACATTATGATATAACATATAATGGGTAAATATATACGGTATGATAAAGTTATAAATTTACATGTATTATATTAAAAACGTGTACATTAGGACAGGATTTAAAAAAAAAAAAAAAGGAACCGTGATGTAAGGTGTTGTGTCCAGTTGTTTTACTTGTATATTGTATTATATCACTCTAAACTTTTTATGTTCTCTATATTTTTTTACTTCCTCTCTATATGTAAAACAATCATCCTGATGAAGGGAGTGTCTAATCTCTAATATGAGTACATCACCATATTAATAGACACATCTCAGAAACGGTCCGTAGATGCATATTTTTAATTTAACTTTTATATTATATGTTTTTTTTTTGTTGTTTTTTTTTAATCCTGTCCTAATGTACACGTTTTTAATATAATACATGTAAATTTATAACTTTATCATACCGTATATATTTACCCATTATATGTTATATCATAATGTATGTTTACACATCGTAATGTTTTAACTTTAATTTGTCATATTTTTATACAACTAAGAAATCATGCATATTTATAAATATTCTTTTAATAAATATTTTGAACATTCATGATATTTCTAAAGTTTTTATTGTTGTATTTGCTTGTCTTTTTACCGTACCTTTTAGACACTTTAGAGACTGAATACTATAAATTCATTTATTGATTCTTGAAGGAATTGAACACACATATTGTATCTTGCGTTGGACATATGGTATTGTTCCTGTGATTTTCCACCCTTTTGTATCCATTTTTACTATAAGATGAAGTTTAGCTCATGCTGAGCACTTCAACTCTGGCCCGTCTTTATGTATTGTTATATTAACAATACATAATTATACAAAAATTACAGTTTATATATATATATATATATATATATATATATATATTGGTCAAACTAAAAAGTCTACGCCAGAGGATGACGGTACATAGATCCCAGAATAAACTACGAGAATACAGAATAGGATTAAGCGAGCACATCGATATTTGCGCCACTAACAAACAACTGAACTTGAGAATTTTTCCGCTCTATAAATTCAGAGACAATGCAACCTACAATCAGTGCATTAGCAAAGAAACATATTTTATTGCAAAATATAAACCTATTTTGAATGCCGCCACCAGTACAGATGAAACTACTACAAGAATTTAGAACAATGCCAACCGCTACAGCTACGATCACAACAGGTCACTTTTAGGTCATTTGACCATTGAAGAAGAGTCCATTACAATATACTGTGTCACAGCACTCCTGCATTTTTCTTTTCTTTGCTTTTCTTCCACCTTCTCCCTCTTGTTTCCTTACTTCTACTTCTCTTCCTCATTCATCTCCTCCTCCTCCCTCGGCTGCTTCTGCTGAAACCATCAATTCTCTGTACCCAAACTATTCCTTCAGATTTACTAATACCCACCTATGAGGCATTCACAGAGGAATAGAAAGAGAGTGAGAGAGAGAGAGAGAGAGAGAGAGAGAGAGACAGACAGACAGACAGACAGACAGACTATCTCAAGACTATGGAAATATTTACCTATTTAAAGACTATGG
>NC_142948.1:22498119-22510619 GCF_046866305.1 Octopus bimaculoides | reverse complement strand
GAGGTGTCGGCGGTGGTGGTCGTAGTTGTGGTGTTAATGTTGTTGCTGCGGCAGTGGTTGTATTGATTGTGGTGGTGGCTGTGGTGGTGATGGTGGCTGTGGTGGTGGTTATGATGGTAATGGTAGGTGGTGGTGGAGGTTGTGGTGGTGGTTGTGGTGGTAGTTGTGTCAAAAGTGGTAGTGATTTTGATTATGGTGATGGTTGTGATGATGGTGGTTGTGGTGGTGGTGGTGGTGAAGGTTATGTTGTTATTAGTGCTGTTGTTGAAGGCCCTGGTGGTGGTGTGGTGGTGGTGATGGTTGCGGTGATAGTAGTAGTAGTAGTTGGTGGTGGTGGTTGGTGGTGGTGGTTGTGGTGGTGGTAGTGGCGGCGGTGGTGGTGGTGGTGGTGGTGGTGGCAGTGGTGTGGTTGTACAGTTATGACAGTAATGGTGGAGTGTGGTGATGGAGTTTTATGACGTGTTATATTACACACAACTGACTCAATACGTCTCCGTTTACCTTCCAGTCTGACAAAACTCTCACAAAACAATCTTAATCTGTAGAGTGGTCTCCAACTGTATTTCTTCCTGTCAGTCCGTCGTCCTGTCTGTCTGCCTGTTTATCTCTATGTCTCTGTCAATCGACTATTAATGTATCTACCTACCTATCTATCTATCTATCTATCTATCTATCTATCTATCTATCTATCTCTTTCTTTCTATGCGTCTATAAATCAATATGATTTTACACACACACACACCTGTGCACACACGCACGCACGCCCACACAGCATCCATCCAAAACTACAAATACAAGGAAATTCACATAAGTTGAATAGAAACAAGCGCAACCATTTCGTATTTCGAATTACTTTTCCATTGGGAATAAATATTTATTTTTCCCTATCCATCATTCCATCCGCGTGTTTCGTTTAAAATACTTTAATAAAATATTCTCATTTAATATATTTCTATGTATTTCTATTTCTATATATTATAAGGTCACACCCAGTCGAAGGAGCGTCAAGGTTAAAGATCTGTAAGTCGTGGGTTCTATCCCATGCAATCAAAATATTCAAGTCATTGTATTTTATTTGTTAAATCACACACACACACACACACACACACACACAGACACACATACACACACACACTTCTTTTTTCTCTCGTCATCATATTCCTTTTCTAGCATCCCAACTTCCTCTCTTCCTCTCTCTCTCGTCTCCTCACTCGTAATTGTACACTTCCCCCCTCCCTTCCTTCCTTCCCTGTTTTCTCTGCCGCTCTCTCTCTCTCTCTCTCTCTCTCTCTCTCTCTCCCTCTCTCTCTCCCTCATCTTCCTTCCCATCACTTCTATCTACTTCCCACACGAGACCAGTGACTAATTTTCCCATCGCTGTCTTTCGCCACCGGACGTTTATCTTGCCGGTCAACATTTATCTCCTGTCTTGCTAGTTCTCATTCTATATCCATTCAGGTTCTCTTCCAAGCGTTACCCATCATTCTCATCTGTTTTGCCGGAAGGCCGTATTCATTCCGTCTTCGTCAATCTTCTCAAATTACATTTGTTTACTTTCGTACGTCTATTGTTTTGTTTCCTCGAGCCCTAATTCTCCCCAAATTTTGCGGGTCTCGCCAATATGCAAACGTTCTCAGTCTTATTGTTAAAAGCATGAAACTGTGTATTAATATTTCGGTCGATAACTGATGAAGAATTAGGGTCCTTTTGTGTCTGTCCTACAGTTTTCATTTATTGAGTAACTGAACGCCACGCATCTCGACATTTGTTAACAGTAAGTTTATATATATATCTATATTAATCATTTAATAAGTGTTTGATTCGGCTCCATGAAACTTGAAGTTTCGTAGAGTCGTTCATCAAACCTCACTCGCGATTAGAATGTAGAGGATCCGAGATATTGGGATCCTATTTAGAACGTGGGCTCTATGGTTTTATCAGCATAGAGTTATTGACAGAGAAGCAATAGATTGAAACTGAGTTCCAAGGGTTACGTGGTTGGATAGGATATTGATTGCGTCTGCTGCCTGTCTAGGAAGTGGAAACGACAGCAGACCATTGGTATGCGTGTCTATGTGAGAAAGTGTATATATCTGATGTGCGAATGTTGGTATTTAGTGTGCGTGTTTGTTGCGCGGGGGCTGTATCTTCTGTGTAGGTATGTGCATGTGTGTATGAATGCGTGTGCGTGTGCGTGTATGTCCGCGTATACGCGTGCATTAGTATCTGATGTATGTGTGGGTGTGTATGTGCATCTGTGATGTGCGTGAAAGTGTGCGTGTATGTGTGTGTATGTGCGTGTATGTGTGCGCCCCGCAATAAGTTGCACGCATGTATGTATGTATACCTATGTTCGTGTGTGTATGTGTATGTGCGTGTGTTTGTATCTTGTGTGTATAGGTGTCTATATGTTGATATGTGTGTGCACATGCATGTGTAAGACTGGTGTTAGCGCGTGTGTGTGTGTGTGTGCTTTTTCTGTGTACACATATAAGACTGCTGTATTCATCAGATATGTATGTCTGTGTATTTATAACACTGGTGTTCGTGTGTGTGCGCCTGTCTGGGGTGTAGATAAATGAGAGTGTTGTGCATCTCGTCCGTATGTCTATGTACATTATTTACATTTGACGGATATTTGTCCTCATCTTGTTTGTTGGTGTCTTGGGGAATTTTCGAACCTGGATTCTCATTCTTAAAGTATTTTTCGATGCTATTATCTTAGGGTTAGTAGTCCACGCTCTTAACCGCTACACCATATGCCCGTGGTTAATTATGGAGTGAATTTTAGGGTGTATAAATCTAATATTTTCCTATCCTTCCTTAATACCGGTTCCCATATGCTATTCATATCTGCACTCAGTCTGCTTAGGAGGTTGCTGTGTCCTAGCATATCTGCTGCTTCTTTTAGTGTTCATATTTTCCAGTTGTGTTCTCTCTCTATTATTTTAACTTTATCCCACATGGGAAGGTGGTCTCCATTTTTCCATACATAATCAGCTATACCCGATTTAACAATATCTGCCCGTGTCACAGCTTTACGATGTTCGTCTACCCTTATTTTGAGGGGGGTGACATGTTTCGCCTTTGTATAACCTACCACAGCTGCATGGGATGGAGTACACACAGTCTTTGGTCATATTCTCCTCTATTGGTGGTTTTACTCGGAGATATTTGTGAAGTGATGTATTACTCTTGAATACTGTCCTAATGTCATGCGGACCGCATATCTTTCGTATCTTTTCGGAGAGGCCTTTCACAGAGCGTGTCTATGTGTATAATACAGGCGTTTTTATGAGTTTCTGCTCCAGTTTGTGCACATATTAGACTGGTATGTGGACGTGCTGATGTATTATTTTATATTTGTTGCCTTGTATTGGTGAAGGCAATTTAGAGGGAGTAAGCACTTATATATCGATGCTGATACGTGGGTGTGTGTGTGCATATGCATGTATATATCTGTATGTTTGTGTGCGTGTGTTCTTTGTTTTGTTTGCGAGGGTGTGTATGTTGAGTGACTGTTTAACGCTGGTCATATAGTCATTTAGGGATTTAAGGAAGGGGTTAGAATAATACTGAAACTTTACCTTCTTTACAATGCTCCATAGGTCAGTCTCGAAGTTCTCAAGGTCTTTCGAACGTGGTGGTGTGGGGCACTTTCGGGATTTGAAGCCCAACGTATCCATACATGTTAATGGTAGATGGATTCTCGTAGAAGAAAGCCTTCCAGCGCATGCGTTTGATGACACTTTCCGGCTTCTCTGTAAGTCGCGTCAAATAGATTTTCCTTCGAAGCATTTGGATATTCCTCAGCGAGTACGGTAGTGGCTGTCTCTCCATTACAAACTGTTGGTCAGGTGTTTGTGAATGGCGCTCAACAGAATCTGGAGCAATTGTACGAGTGAGTGGACTAACGAAAGAAGAGCACTCAACAAATTTATTGAGAGTTACAGGTATGTATGAAAACAGTTTGATTCAAAATCGGGGGTATTCTGACTTTCAAGTGTGATGCTAGTCTTCAACCCATTTTGAATTTGAATGAAAGAAGTTGATTGTTATTACTGTAAGGTGGGTTGCGATTGGTCGAGGAAGGTCATGCGGTATCGTGGTTTGATGTTGGTATTTCAGTACATCAGCGACAACAGTCAGATGGAAAATACCACATGGATGACCAAGAGGAAATCGACAGCGTGTTGGACAGGAAATCGGTCGAGTTGTTGGAGGGAAAGTAGGGAGGGGGGAGATGTGCTAGTATATAGTTGTATATGGGGTTTGTGGACGCGCTCATATGGTTTTGCATGCCTGTCTATATTGATGCGGGCGTGCGCATTTGTACATGGGCGCGAACGCGTACATGTATGTGTTTGCGTTTGTATATATATATATATATATATATATATATATATATATATAATATATATATATATAAAGTAGTTGCTTATATATATATATAAAGTACTGCTTAAGCATCTCTCAGAGAATTAGAAATGTATCATTTCTAATATATATATATATATATATATATATATATATATATATATATATATATATATATATATATATATATATATATGTATACATATGTATATATACATATATGTATATGTGTGGGTGTGTATATGTATGTATATCATGAGAGTAAGCAGGAAGAAAAGGAGGAGGGAGGCCAAGTAACCAAGGGAAAGCGAAAGAGTGAAATGGAAAGAGAGAGACAGTGAATGCAAGAGGGGAGGTGGTGCAGGTTGGAGTGGTGGGTGTTGAATCAAATGCTTATTGTAAACATCTGAATAGAATCTCTGGCCATCAATATGTCGTTCGAGCGCCTCTGTATCTGTCTCGTGTAATTTGATACTTCCAGATGTGAGGATATATGTATGGATGTATGTATGTTTGTATGTTTGTATGTTTGTATGTTTGTATGTATGTATGTATGTATGTATTATGTATGTATATGTATGTATGTGTATACGTGTATGTGTGTGTGTCTATATATATATATGTAACTACATATGTATGTATGTATGTATGCATTGTATGTATGTATGTATGTATGTATGTATGTATGTATGTATGAATGTTAGAAAGTATAACAGGAAAAAACATCCATGACAGCGCATAAGTGAAACTCTGTCATTCTTTCTTCTTTCGCCTGGTGCGTGTTTTCTAGTCTACATCGGCTGTTGATGCAACAATATACAGTGATATGCATTCATTCACGTGAATTTAGGTGTTCAGTGCAATATAATATAGTAAGGTCAAATATTATTGGTTATTATTTGCCGCGTATACAAAGTATATAATAACGTGCGTGAGTGTGTGTTTTTATGTATATATATATATATATATATACAGAGGGAGAGAGGGAGAGAGAGAGAGAGAGAGAGAGAGAGAGAGAGAGAGAGAGAGAGAGAGGAGAGTACATATCCTTGCTGACAATACAAAGAACATATATGAAACGCATACTTCTACGCATGCACGAAAGCGACACCTATGGTTCCAAAATACATAGGAGCGCATCGACCGCCCCGCCGCGCTATCTCTATCCCCATATAAAGCTTAAAGATATTTTAAATCCTAAATGCATGTTGTTTACACCCTCTAAGAGCGAGGTAGGCATTGTTACCAAGCCTATTATCTATACCATCGATTGCAATATTATAGAAGCGGTACGGGGTTGATCTAATAGTATTGCAGCACCGTAGCAATTGACTGATTTGAGGACAGAGAATAATGCATCTTGCAGGTTCACCCAGTTCAATTCAACAGTGTAGATTTCTATCCCGCAATAACGAAACGCATGCCTCTGAAGGCTTTAGATTTTAGCAGACTAGGTCACACCACACTACCAGTGACCTGGATGTCAGAATCGTCATGAATGCTCGAAAGTTAGTCTTGGTCCGTGATGATTTTTACTGAGTAAAGAAGGAACACAGCTTACTATTCAACGAATCTATGGGGAGCTACGATGGGGCTAAGATCGCTGACTTCATTAGGTTATTTATCTTGGATACACTTAGGAAGCGCGAACACCATCATAGTTCAGCCCATTATAGGGACGACGGCCTGCCAATCGCAAGTCATATGAACGGTTAAGCCATGGACAAGTTCAGATAGGATCTGATAAAGAATTTTCAAAACTCAGTATAAAAAATATGAGTTACCACCAGTTCCACGAAGGTCTTGTACGTAACCCTAGTCTTAAAAAAGGACAAGTACTACTCTTACAGGAAACCCAAGAAGAAAATTGTACATCTATAGGAACTTTCACCACCTCCGCCTTAATTAGAAACCTAGTTACAAGCATCAGGAGAAAAATTTCTAAACTTTTCTACGTACAGAGAGAACTTCAACAGGGCATCGAATTATAATAAATTTAGTTGGTTTCAGATGAGCATATAATTCGCTCTATGCGATGATTGCAAATTTTCCGTTTGAAACACTAGTATTGTGCTAGACATATGGCCATTTGTACCGAATCACGTATATTTTAAAGTAAGTGTGTGTGTGTGTATGTGTGTGTGTGTGTGTGTGTGTGTGTGTGTGTGTGTGTGTGTGTGTGTGTGTGTGTGTGTGTGTGTTATGGGCGTTTTGGTAAGCATATCTGTGTGTTTGATGATAAGTGTAAGGCCCGGATGTCAGAACACAGACAACAAGACGACTGGGCATAACACTCATTTCCTTGCAGAAGTCGAAGTAGAAATATTTGAATTTTCAATTTCGTTCAAGAACACACGTGTTGGCTACATTTCAGAATCAGACAGCTTTTATTCAACAAGTTCAAAGAATACAAACTTATATGGCTGTACATATACAAACACTCATGGAATACACTTGCACATGACAACACACATCTACACACACCCATGCATATATACTTATACATGTGTGCATGTATATGTATATGTGAACGTGTGTATACATATGGCTGCGTATACATTCATCTACATGTATAAATTTATATATACGAGTACATAAACATATTCATGCATATCTCTGGTTTTGCAATATATACAATGCATACATGCGTACGCAGACACACACGCACTCCTACATATATATAAACACTTGTAATAAGTATACATATGTGTGTGAGTACATATGTTTTATATACATGTGTGTGTGTGTGTGTGTGTGTGTGTGTGTGTGTGTGTGTGTGTGTGTGTGTGTGTGTGTGTGTGAGTATTAATTGTTTGTAACGCCATCACCCAAGCACCTGCACTATACGGGTGTAGAAACGAAATATGATTTTCAGGGTGGAGGCCTTTTTATCTACTTGTCGTTATAACGACACACAGACACACAGAATCGTGCGTGCACACACACACTCACACACAAACAAATACACACATACAAACACAAACACGCACACACATGTACATCTATATATCGAGAAATACATATAATGTATATATGTATAGTTATATGCAAATTTATATGTATGTGTGCGCGCGCGCGCTTTTGTGTGTGTGTGTGTGTGTGTGTGTGTGTGTGTGTGTGTGTGTGTGTGTGTGTGTGTAGGCGCGTAGCACAGTGTTTAGAGAGCTGCTGCACTCATGATCATAAGATTATTGTTTGAATTCCATGACTATACCCAGAGACAGGATACTTAATCCACGCCAACTCTATAGACTATAGGCTTACTCGTCCAGTCTTACACGCATACACACATACACACACACTCACTCACACACACACTCACTCACTCACACACGCACACACACTCACTCACACACACACATAAACACATATTAGACTAGATGAGTAAATATATATATATATATATATTAATTTATGTATATATTAATATTATCTTGGTTGAAAAACTTCGATAATGCAAATATGTTAATAGTTACCAGTGTAGCAAAAATCACACAAAAACTGGGATATCAAACCGGTTAATGGGTAGAAATTCCATGTTAAAGTGATGTATTTTGAGTAGATATAAAGAATAATAATAAATGGAGCAAAACGCATATAATCAATAAATTCCTTTAATTCCTACATATGTTTCAAAATATATGTGCACTCTACTCCAAAGAAGTAAGAGGTGCTGGAAATTCACATAAATGCATCGTCAGGGAACCATATTAATATATATAATTATATAATCCAAGAGAGCTAAGGGTTGAGAATCCAACCCACTAAGGGATAATATCTATCCATTATACTGCTGGGAGGGTGAAATTTTAATTGTTGATATGATATAGAGTGTCATATGTGTCTGTATATTGTCTTTATTGTTCTTTTGGTTGAAAAATAAACAGATTAATTAACAGAGTACAGTGTCGGCACGTTGATGAGTACCTCATATTCCCCTCCATTTTCTTATTGCTATATATATGTATATGTATTAGGTCATCGCTCAGTATAAAAGGGGAAAAAAGATTCGGTGTATAACGTTTCGAGTATAGCTTTTCATCATAAAGAGGAAGGAGGGAAGGTATTTATTGAAAGGGTCACCCTTGTCACATTCTGTGTCATGTTGAATCTTCCTGCGTCTGTGGAATGCTCAGTCACTTGCACTTTAGTTTCACAAGCGGGTTGTTCTAGTCATCGGATCAACTGGAACCCTCGTCGTCGCAACCGATGGAGAGCCAGGACACACACACGTCCCCACACACATATACGTGCATACATATATACATATACATTCATACATACATGTGTGTGTGTGTGTGTGTGTGTATGTCTAAGTATGTATGTATATGTATATGCAAGCATATAAGTATGTATGTATATGTATATGCAAGCATATAAGTATGTATGAATGTATATGTATATATGTATATATGTATGTCTAAGTATGTATGTATGTATATGCAAGCATATAAGTGGAAACGAGATGAAGAATACAGAAACTCGTACTGAGTGTTATAAAGAGCGTGAAACAGAATGCTGTGTCCGTAGTTGAAAATCTGAAGAACTTATTCCTCGTAGCCGACCTTCTGACAAAAAACTTAGACCTGTTAATCCAGAAACAAGCCACGATCACTAATTTGAGTAAACGTGAATCAGTTTTGGAATCGAAGGATATTGTTGGGAGGATCGAACGACCGTAAGCATTAATAATAAATGTAATGATAAATGATAAATAAATATGAAAAAATGAATTAACATTCTAAAAAGGCAAAAATAAATCGATACATTAGGAAATCAATCATAAGGTTGGATGAATTTTCTGTCAGCTGAGGCTAATAGAAATTAAATTTTTAAAATGATTTCAGAAAGAAAATTGAAAGAAATGTTATACTACGTTGTACACAAATACATACAAAATTAGTGAATAAAGCGTTGGAGTAGAGACGGGAAAAGAGGAAAAAGAAGAGAGAAAAAGATGAAGAATTAGAGGTCACGTGATTGTGAGAGGAAGGAAAACAGAGAAGGTGGGAATAAATGAAAAAAAATGGCCCTGGAAAACTAAGAAATGGAATACAGAAAAAAAAATGGAATAAGCGTTGAAGGTGAGGGAGAGGGAGAGGGAGAGGGAGAGGGAGAGGGGGAGAGAGACGGAGAGAGAGGGGAGAGAGGGGGAGAGAGGGAGAGAGAGAGGGAGAGAGAGAGGGGGGAGAGGGAGAGGGAGGGAGGGAGAGAGAGAGGGAGAGAGAGGGAGAGAGAGGGAGGGAGAGAGGGAGGGAGAGAGAGAGAGGGAGAGAGAGAGAGTGGGAGAGAGAGAGGGAGAGAGAGAGGGAGAGAGAGAGAGGGAGAGATAGAGAGAGGGAGAGAGAGGGAGAGAGAGAGAGGGAGAGAGAGAGAGGGAGAGAGAGAGAGGGAGAGAGAGAGAGGGAGAGAGAGAGCACATTTAAAGTTAAACACACGTGCACGTGCACACACACACACACACATACACGCGCGCGCACACAGACGGACACGCACACAAACACCTCAAACACATACAGTGACATAGAGCTCAAGGAAATATTTAATTGCGGATACTAGGCACAACTTCTTTAACTAGGATTATTAAAAGAACAATTATTAGAAACCAATAATAATAATAATAATAATAATAATAATAATAATAATAATAATAATAATAATAATAAAGTGCCAGGAGATCAACATATCATGAAGGAAAGAGAAAAAGTTGCTAAATATGCGGACCTGAGAATTGAGATCGCCAAGATGTGGGAGCTACGAGAGTCGAACATAAAGGTTATCCCTATTGTCATCGGAGCATTAGGTTCAATACTACCCAATCTGAAAAAACATCTGAAAAACCTTAGAAATACCTTACAATCTAGATGTATTGCAAAAGTCAGCAAAACTTCGCATTAATTGGAACTGCACGCATATTGCGTAAAGTGCTGTATGAGGTCCTTGTTATTTGACAAACAGTACAAACCTCCGGTAGACACTATATCTTCAATCAAAAACCTCACGATATTGTATACTATGCGACGTCAATAATAATAATAATAATAATAATAATAATAATAATAATAATAGTATTTCAAGGACCATTTGAGCGGGATTGGCTACTTGGCTACTTGACCTGAAGAAAATTGTAACTGGGCCCCACCTGCGAGGTCATGCGCTGTTTATCTTTATATGAGATCACCATGTCGCGCACATATGGTTGTGATAGATGTGCCTGGTGTACCCTTATCAGACGAGTAGTCATGATGGGTATAATGGGCTTCGTATATTTTAACCCAGTGTCACTTTGATTGCCTGCACAGCTCTCTCACTCAATAATAATAATCATCTCTACTATAGGCACAAGGCCTGAAACTTCAGGTAGGGGACTAATCGATTATATCGACCTCAATGTTCGACTGGCACTTAGTTAATCGAACCCAAAAGGATGAAAGGCAAAGTCAACCTCGACAGAGTTCGAACTCAGAACGTAAGGACGGACAGAATGCCGTTAAACATTTTGCCCGGCGCGCTAACGCTTCTGCTAGCTCGCCGCCTTTATTATAATAATAATAATAATAATAATAATAATAATAATAATAATAATAATAATAATAATAATAATAATAATAATAATAATATATGCCAAAACTACGGAATAACAACAGAAAAAAGATGGTATAGACACAAGCCAGAAAAGGTCACAGAAAACGAGAAAGGAACCATACTCTGGGATATGTCAATACACACAGATAGAGAAATTAAGGCCAATAGGCAAGATATAGTTGTCAGAGATCATGAACAAAAAACAGAAACAATTCCTGTCATAGTAGACGCATTAGGTATGATAAAAAAAATATTCAGACAGATATATTACAAAAACACCAGGACTTACAAGTATATATAACATACAGAAAATTGCACTACTAGACACTGCACACATCCTACGCAAAACACTTTCAATACAGTAACCAATAAGAGCATCACAGCAAACCACAGCACACATCCAAGGCACACAGAGCTGCGCTTGGTGGTGAAGTGAAAGCACGCTATAAAAATAAAACTACTGAATAATAATAATAATAATAATAATAATAATAATAATAATAATAATAATAATAATAATAATAATAATAATAATAATAATAGTAGTAGTAATAATAATTTGTTCCATTAGAATCTCAATTTAAAGCAGTCTTATTTTAATCCGATATGTTGTTAATTTGCATTTTTGTTCTGCAGCTAACCGTTGATAAGGAAATTGCCAATAAGAAGACAGTTGCTGAGATCCCTGTTATTATAAACTAGGATTCCTCATTAGAGTAACTTCAGAGAGTTTTAAAACTTTTTTTTACATTTTTTATTTGACGAAACATAGTTTTTACAGTAAGTAAAACGTGATAATATCAAATTTAAGAAGTTTCAACTAGATTTGCTGTTACACTAATCAATAACTAACAATCTATGATAGGAGAGATAAAAGATTTTGTATTTTAAAAGATATAACATCTAAAATATGTTATTTGTTCTCTTTTAAAGTATACGTCTCTAAATTTTGGTTCTATTTATGAGTCTATATTTAGAGCTATTTACTAAAAGTAGGTTGACGATCTTTCAGATGATAAAAGTAGCGGGGAAGTGTGATATTCTACTCTCGTCTCTTTTACTCACCAAATTTATGGAATTACACGAATTGGGTCTCGACTTGTCGGTGTTTGTAATGTTATTGAGCAAGCGTCTATTGCAGACGTATTTAACAACTCTGTAGAGGTTCCTGGTTTATCTGATGAGATAAATATTTTCAACGAATTCTGTAAAAATATCTGAATCCTTATTTAAAGCGTTCTGGAAATGGTTGTGGATATTCTGGAATGTAACCCTTTATTTATATCAAATTAGTGAGTTCAGTGCGAAAAGAGTGAAAAGAGTGAATTTGTATAACATTGAGCTATGAAGCAGTGTTTTGTGTTGTGCAAGCTTTATGATACTCATTGCTGGCACTCTGATGTTTTAACGAATGTTGGGCATACAGGGTAGGGGAGAGAGGGGGTGAGAAGGAAGAGAGATAAGAGTGAGAGAGCGAGAGTGTAGGAGAGGGAAAGACGGAGGAGAATGGGCGAGGGAGTGAGATTGCGAGATCAGCG
>NC_142948.1:22480619-22493119 GCF_046866305.1 Octopus bimaculoides | reverse complement strand
TTTGTGACATTGCCGTAATAGTGTCGGACAGTTCGGACATCGCGATGACCGATACTACCTTAAGGGAGTACGAAGCGGTGACAGGAGAAAAGATTACTCAGAACAAGTCTGTGGTCTTACAACTCGGCACCTGGAGAGGCTGGTTTATGCCAACTGACAGCGGTGTAGGGCGCTGGATAGCAGGACCGGTTAAATTGTTTGGAGTCTGGTTTGGTCCAGACCTCCAGGTGGACAAGAACTTGGGAGAGGATACGAGTAAGGTGGCTGGTGTCACCCAGAAATGGGCTGAGAGGAAGCCATTTGTCACACAGAATTTTCCGCAGTTTGTCTCATTGGAGGAGCTACAATCCTGGTTCAAGCGTAAACCTAGAAAGGGCGCGCTTGGCACCTGGAGTGTCGGCAGGCGATCACAGCCTTCTGCCACTTTTATTTTTATAGCGTGCTTTCACTTCACTACCGAGCGCAGCTCTGTGCGCCTTGGGTATGTGCTGTGGTTTGCTGTGATGCTCTTATGGTTACTGTATTGAAAGTGTTTTCTGTAGGATGTGTGAAGTGCCCAGTAGTGCAATTTTCTGTATGTTATATATATTTGTAAGTCCTGGTGTTTTTGTTATGTATTTGTCAGAATATTTTTTTATTATACCTAAGGCACCTACTATGATAGGAATTGTTTCTGTTTTTAGATTCCACATTCGAGTTACATCTATTTCCAGGTCTTTGTATTTTGAAAGTTTCTCCATTTCTTTTAGGGAAACGTTGTCATCTGCTGGTATTGATACATCAATTAGAAAGCATTTTTTTTTTTGTTCATGATCTCTGACAACTATATCTGTCATCATCATCATCATTATTATTATTATTATTATTATTATTATTATTATTATTATTATTATTATTAGTAGTAGTAGTAGTAGTAGTAGTAGTAGTAGTAGTAGTAGTAGTAGTAGTAAGGGCAGCGAGCTGGCTGAGCTATAAGAGAGTCGGAGAAAATACTTGGCTGTATTTCCTCCAAATGTCTACGTTTTGAGACGAATTTGTGGCTGAAGTCAACGTTATTTTTTGCCCCTCCCAGGTCGATACAAAATAGTACCATTTGATCACTGGAGACGATGTAATTCACTAACCCCTATCCCCACCAAAAAGTAGAATTCCTGGCCTTATGCCAAAATTATAAAAATAAATTATTATAATTAATACCATTATTGTTATTATTATTAGTTGTATTTCCGATGTATATTTTTGACATGTAACCAGATGATAGATATTTCGAGATGTTTTGAGTTGGCAGCCAAATCATCTCTTATTTCCCAGTTCCTTTCAAAAACGTTTGTTTATTTAGAGCGTGACAAGTGATTTGTCAACGGTTCACAAGTTAAGTTCTTGCTAGTTTGTTTGGGAGCTGATTATTGTTGCGTTTTTATTAAAACACTCATGTTCTTTCCAGTTGAAGATTTAATCTCCAGAAACTCACTCCACTCTCTCACTCTCTCTCTCTCTCTTTCTCTCTCTCTCTCTCTCTCTCACTTTCTTTCTCTCCCTACCCTTTCTTTTCTTCCCTCCATCTCTCTTTCTCTCTCAGTGTGCCTATTTCTCTCTCTTCCTCTTTGTCTTTCCCTCCCTCTGTTTGTCTCTTTCTCATTGTCCATGTCTTACTCACGCTCTTTTCGTCTCTCTCTCTCTCCTTCTCTCTCACTCTCTCTCTCACTCTCTCTCTCTCTCTGTCTCCCTCTTCTCACCTCTTTCACCGTCTCTCCTTCTCCACCTCTCTCACCTCTCCACACCATTATCCACTTACCTCTTCATATAAAAACCAACGAAGGAGGCTTTGCGTAATTTCTCAACCTACGCAGAACAACAGCTAAATCTCCCTCAAGTTACGTGTCTTGAACAATGGCATTGAATAATGCAGTCCAAGATTCCTCGCACATAGAAAATACATCCGTTGGTCACTGCAGGAATGCACGACCTACAAGAAACAAAAGTCAAATTTCTGTCAAATTCTTATCCCTACATTTTCGAAAAGGACATGTAATCCTAGACTCCCTGCATATTAGAGTAAAGCTGGTTGATCACGGCTGGAATACCTTTGATCACAGGTATGCTGCATCAGATTGATTTAGATATTTAACAATGTTAGTCGCATTGCCACCATCAACACGACTACTTTTAATAAAACATCATCAACTCTCCCTAAATTTCTTTGTCTCTCTTTCTCTCCCTCTCTTTTTCTTTCTTCCTCTCTCTCTCTCCCGCTGCCTTCACCACTGCCCTCACCGTCTCCATGCCTACTATTACTCTCACTCCAGCACGAGGAAATATTATTGAATGGTGAGAGAGGGGTGTCAAAGTGTGACACACTGAAACACAGAAATAATTTTCACATTCATTGTATATTATATTATATATATATATATATGTGTGTGTGTGTGTGTGTGTGTCTATATATATGTATGTATATATAAAAAAAAAGATACAAAATGGGACAAGAACGCAGAACATCCAGACTGTTAGGTGATACAAGAAAGGGACAACAAAATATCCAGATAGACGATACAAAGAAAACAAGGACGGATCATTCGGAGTTTTCTTTCCTCAGTCGAGTTCCAGATTATCTTTGCAATTCCGGCTGGTTATACTCGAGATTCCTCCAATCTGGCCAGCCCCAAGGAAAAACTTAAGCTAAGAGCATTAGATTCCTTGGAAGAAAACAGCGAATGTATACGAAAACAAGGACGGAAAATACGAGAAAGTTACACAAATACAAATAACAGGACGTAACAACCGGTGTCTTTCGACTAAGGACGAATTAAATTAAGCTGGCGTATGTGGAAGAAAAGCTTTACGGCAGGGGTACAAGATTTCACAGGCACAGGGCCGAACCAAGAAAGAAAGGTCAGGTTTGGCCGAACACCGGTCACGTGGGAAGAGAAGAGAGAGAGGTAGAGGCAGAGAGACAGAAGAAATAAGGTGGGGCGAGAAAAAATGACAGGAACACAGTGAGGTGAAAAGAGGAGGGAAAGTGAGCAAAAAGAGAAAGCAAGGAAATGTGAGAGAGGGGAAACGAAAGAAGGAAGAGTAGAATGAACGAAATAAGGGGAGCTTGCCTGTCCGAGATAAACTTTACTGGCATGGCAGTGCCGTCAACCGAGCATGTCCGAGATGCGCAATGAACGACGAGACGGTCCTGCATGAACTCGTTCAGTGCCCCTGCATTGCTGACCTGTGGGTTTATGTCGAACACCTGCTGGGACGGAACCGGTTATCTACTGAATTCATCATGAAGATCGACCCTCCACCTTCCTTTAACCGGAAGGAAAGAAAGGCTGTGTTTATATGCCTGGTGGCCATGGCGAAAGAGGATGAGATTGAAGAGGCTAAAGAAAAACACTTTTTTCTTTGGCCACTCCGTGATGAACTTCTTCAAGTTTCACTTGAAAAGGAAAATAAGGGTAGAGAGGGAAGTGCTGTCTTCTAACTAGTTTGTTGAGAGGTGGATGAAAGTGACGAGAACGGTGCGAGTGAACGGGCTTGCCCCGAGCATACGCTTGTAGTTGGAAAAAAAAGAAAGGAGAAAAGGTATCTGCCCCAAAAGTCAGAGTACCCCTGGTTTATATGGATTTTTTCCATGAGCAGCCCTCGAACGTCTCCTACCTGTTGAGGATCACACATTACTGATTTTTAAAAATTTTGTTAGTCTTGTTTACATGCAAAACTCTCACAACACACACTCACACACATACACACACACATTTTGTCCTGTGCTGGCCATAATATTTTCCTTAATGTAAACCTTTATGGTTTATGAAGAAATCATTATTATTATTATTATTATTATTATTATTATTATTATTATTATTATTATTATCATTAATAATAATAATAAGAAGAAGAAGAAGGAGAAGGAGAAGGAGAAGAAGAAGAAGAAGAAGAAAAGAAGAAGAAGAAAAAGAAGAAGAAGAAGAAGAAGAAGAAGAAGAAGAAGAAGAAGAAGAAGAAGAAGAAGAAGAAGAAGAGCACCCAGAGAGCGCAAACCTCCGCCAAGACAGCTCCACCGTCCTCTCTACGATTAGCCGGAGATGATTTTTAATATGAGAATCTCTGAAATAAACTCGACTGCTCTCACAAACGAGAATACTAAAAATGAACCCAACCACTCTCAAAAATTAAGTGAAAAACAGGAAAAATAATCCAGAATCCTTGTTACCCGATCGATCCCAAAATCTAATCAGTTCGTACCAGTCACGCGGCCAAACATCCATGAAAGTTCCATCCAGTGGTTCTTGAGATATCTTGTCCACGAACAAACAAACGAACAAACAAACGCGACTGAAAACAATACCTCCGCCTCCGATAAGGCGGCGGTAATAATAACAACAACAATAATAATAATAATAATAATAATAATGATAATAATAATAAT
Organism: Octopus bimaculoides; assembly: GCF_046866305.1. Taxonomy (NCBI): domain Eukaryota; kingdom Metazoa; phylum Mollusca; class Cephalopoda; order Octopoda; family Octopodidae; genus Octopus; species Octopus bimaculoides. Next base: position 22,488,699 of record NC_142948.1, on the reverse strand, counting down.
AATAATAATAATAATAACAATAATAAAATGATAATGATGATGATGGCCACACTAGCAACAATATGCTTATTGTTCTGCTGTATTCTGTAAACACATGTAGTGAATCTATTGTCTCAGTTAAATAGTAACAAACAAAAGATGTTGATGGAATGCAAGAGAGAGAGAGAGAGCGAGAGAGAGAGAGAGAGAGAGAGAGAGAGAGGGAGAGAGAGAGAGAGAAAGAAAGAGAGAGAGAGAGAGCGGGAGAGAGAGGGGGAGAGAGAAAGAAAAATAAAACAAACAAGACGCAAACAAAAATAACGAAAATAGTAATTCAACTATAGAAACAAGAAATTAGTTTTGGTAATTAAAAATCATCGTTAATTACACTTGAAGCGAATTGAAGGGAAGATAGTGGTCGAAATGGTAGAGGCGGCGGCGGTGGTGGTGGTGGTGGTGGTGGCGGTGGCGGCGGCGGCGGTGGTTTTGGTGGTGGTGGTGGTGGTGGCGGTTGCGGTAGTGTTGGTGGTGGTATTGGTGGTGGTGATGGTGGTGGCTGTAGTGGTGGTGGTATTGGTGGTGGTGGTGATGCTGTTTAAACAGATATGACTATGTTATTGCATATTGTTGTTGTATTGACTGTCTTCATATTGATTCACTTTCACCTTTACTGCGGCCTTCTTGTTCATCTTACTATTGTTGTTGTTGTTTTTGCTATCGTTACTGTTGCTATTGTTAATGTTGTTGCTATTGTTGCTATCACTATTATTGTTGTTACTCTTACTGTTGATTATTGTTTTGACATTTTGGTGATTGTTGCTCTTACTTTTGTTTTTATTTGTTATTGATAATTTTTGACGTTATTGCTGTTGTTGTTGTTGTTGTTGTTGCTGTTCTTCTTCTTCTTCTTCTCCTCCTCCTCCGCCTCTCCTCATCATTATCATCATGATTATTAGTCGTATTTTTATCATGTGCTTTCACTGCACTACCGAGCGCAGCTCTGTGTGCCTCGGGTAGCTGCTGTGGTTTGTTGTGATGCTCTTATTTTCATTGTATTGAAAGTGCGGTACCTAGCAGTACTATTATCTCTGTGTTATATATATTCCTAAGTCCTGGTGTTTTTAACATGTATTTGTCTAAATGTCTTTTTAATCATGCCTAATGCATCTATTATTTTAGGGATTATTTCTGATACCTCCATTTCCAGATCTATGATAGGAATTGTTTCTGTTTTTAGACTCTACATTCAAGTTACCTCTATTTCTTGATATTTGCATTTTGAAAGTTTCTCCGTTTCTTTTAGAGAATCATAGTCATCTGCTGGTATTGATACATCGATTAGAAAGCATTTTTTTTCTTGGTGATCTGAGAACTACATCCGGCCTATTACCCTTAATTTCTCTATCTGTGTGTATTGGCATATCCCAGAGTATGGTTGCTTTCTCATTTTCTGTGACATTTTCTGGTGTGTGCCTATACCATCTTTTTTCTGTTGTTATTCTTTAGTGTTGGCATAGATTCCAGCGTATGTAGGTCCCAACTCTGTCGTGTCTGTGAATATATTCCTTCTTAGCCAGGACTGGGCAGCCAGAGACAATATGATTTATTGTTTCTTGTCCATCTCCACATATCCTGCAGTTATTTGGATTTCTTTTCATTACGTTTTTGATAATTTCTGGTAGGAAGTCTTTGATCTTGGACTGCAATTAAAAATCTTTCAGTCTCCGCTTTGAGTCTTGAACTTCTTAGCCATTGTTGGGATTTTGCATTGTCTATTTCTTTTCTTTTTAGTTTAACCAGGTATTTGTCATGAAGGGGCTTTTCTTGCCATCGTTTTATCATTATCCATTTCTGTTCCAGTTTCGATTAGTTCATTTAGAATCCAGTTAAGAATATTGTAGCTGTAACTTATAACTGGGACGGCGAGAGTGTTAATACCTATTATCTTGTTTTTAGCATTGAGCTCTGTTTTCAGTATTAATCTAACTTGTCTATAGTATTCTTTTCTTATCTTCTCTTTCATTTACCAGTGTTACAACTTTAACAGTGGAATAGATGAGGTTATTTAAGATTGTTAGGTCATTTCCCTTATTACTTAAGATCTGTCTAAGAGCAACATTATAGATCATGATTATGTTGTTGTTTTTTATGCTGCTTGAGAACTTTGCCAGTAGTTGTCTATTGATGATGTCAGTGACTCAGTCTTGCTGAGTTCTCTCATAATATCTTCTTTTGCTTCTATGATCTTCTCTTTCTTATTCACCTCGAATTCTGTGTCATATCTTGGTAGGTCTACTTTCTCCTCTTTTCCTGCATATCTGTTCTTTGCTATTCTTTCTTCAGCTTCCTCGTTAGGATGTACTGTTCGCACACTGGGTTCTGTGCATCTGTAACCTATTTTATCTGCATTGTTGTTGTATTCATTTGGTCGACCATGAGAGATATGTGCCCTAATTTGATTAATTTCAGCATCAGTTAACCTTGCATTCTTAATGATGTCTCTATGTACATTACTTAATGTATTTGCGTCTCTATATCTGCGTACTTCGTTGCGTACTAAATTTCTCCATGAAACGTAAGTTTGTAATGTGAGGTTATTGTTTGGGCTTAGTTGGAATGAATAGAAATCTTTCAACACAGCCCAACTATACAGCCCAACTAAACTCAAACAATAACCTTATTATTATTATTATTATTATTATTATTATTATTATTATTATTATTATTATTATTATTCAGAATCGTTAGTTCACCGGGCGAAACGCTTAGCGGTATTTCGTCCTGAGTTCAAATTCCACCGATGTAGACTGTGCCTTTCATCCTTTCGGAGTCGATGAAATAAGTATCAATTACACACTGGGGACGATGAAATCGACTATCCCCCTCCTCCAAATTGCAGGCATTGTGCCTACAGTAGAAAGGGTTATTACTATCATTATTTACTTTTAATCCGCATGTTTCTTATAATCACTTGCCGAGACACACCCAGCGTCCTACGGCGAGCGAAGGATAAGAGATGTTACAGCATGACGGAAAGTTTGGGAAGCAAAAGTGGAAGGGGCAATAGCTAAATATCTTCATGTAATACAACACAGACATTTAAACTAATAGGGTTTTTCTAAGGATGTAAGCAGTACTTGTTAGCACAATCTTTTGGATTTCTCTGAGACATGGTTCTCCTGGGATATTATCTAGATATTTCTGACATCCCTTTTTTATCAAACCTAGAGCACCTACAATGACAGGAACAATTCTCGCTTTAAGATGCCATATATTTTGTATTTCAATTTCCAGGTCCTTATATTTACTCTATTCCAGTTTCCATGATATTCCTCTTGATGCCTTCTGATACTGTTCCCAAGGATCAAACAATGATTGGCACTATCGTCACCGTCTTCATTTTCCATAGCCGGGCTATTTCGTACATAAGAGGGTTGTATCTATCTATCTATCATTTCGCCTTCCTTCTTGACTATTCGTGAATAAGTTTTGTTTAGGGATGTTGAGCAAAACACCCATGTTTCCAAAGGTGAATTATTCAAACTCCAAAGAATTCCCCTCAACACATGAATATGATTCTCCCCCACTGCTCTTGCTTGTGATCAGAGATGCACATATTGTCATCCACTAAGGGACATGCTCAACTGGTTAAGGTCAAACAACTAACAAGCAAATCTGTGGTATTTAGCAGAATATTTGCTGCAGCCAATCTTTTATACCAAGACAAACATGTACATGATAACACTTCTAATCGGTTAAGATCAGAAGTCATGAGAGGCACTGCCTGGTACTGTATCAGGGCATTCTTCATCATCATCATCATCATCATCGTCATCGTCATCGTCATCGTCATCGTCATCGTCATCGTATCGTCATCGTCATCATCATCATCATCATCATCATCATCATCATCATCATCGTCATCATCATTATTATTATTATTATTATTATTATTATTATTATTATTATTATTATTATTATTATTATTATTATCATCATTGTTGTTGTCGCTGCTGTTGTTGTTGTTGTTACCATTTTTATTGTTTTGTAATTGGTGCTGTTATTATTATCAGTTCTTATCGTTGTTGTTATTTTTATCATGTGTTTTATTATTGTTGTTTTTGTTGTTACCGTTGACGTTAGCATTATTGTTGCTATTGCAAATCATTGCTGCTCCTGATTATTGCTGTGTTGTCTCTTGTGCTTATTCTTGTCACTCTCCTCGTTATTGCTGTTGCTATTGTGGTTGTTGTTGTTGTTGCTGTATTTGAGGCGTTATTTTTTTTGTATTTCATTTACTTTAATTTTTATATTGATGGCGTTATTGTTGATGCTGCTGTTGCCGGTTATGATGATGATGATGATGATGATGATGATGATGATGATGATGATGATGATGAAGATGATGGTAATGATGATGATGATGATGATGATGATGATGATGATGATGATGACGACGATAATGATGATGATGATGATGATGATGATGACGACGATAATGACGATGATGATGATGATGATGATGATGATGATGATGATGATGAAGATGATGATGATACTTGCATCATTGATTCTTTGGTTGTCAATACTGATGTAGTAAATGATGTTGCTGCTGCTGCTACTGCTGCTGCTGCTGATGATGATGATGATGATATTGTTGATGGTTTTGACGGTAATTTTACTCTGTTGCTATTATCTTGTTATCGTTGTTGTTACTCTTGTTTTTTGTTCTCGTTACACTCATAGCAATCATTGTTATTGTATAATAATATTAATAATAATAATAATAATAATAATAATAATAATAATAATAATAATAATAATAATAGTAGTAGTAGTAGTAGTAGTAGTAGTAGTAGTAGTAGTAGTAGTAGTAGTAGTAATGGTGGTGGTAACGTAGTGGTAGTGGTAGTGGTGGTGCTGGTTGTACTGGTGGCGCTGGTGGCGGAGATGGTGGTGATAGTAGTAGTAGTAGTAGTAGTAGTAGTAGTAGTGGTGGTGGTGGTGGTGGTGGTGGTGGTGGTGGTGGTGGTGGTGGTGGTGGTAGTAGTAGTAGTACTTAGTGCTGATATCATAACTGTTGATGTAAGTTCCAATGCTTTTCTTTTCACTCTTGTTGTTATCCAGTACTTATTAATATTGTTGTTGCTTATGGCACAATTATCATTACATTTATGTAGACGCCATTGTTCTTGCTATTTTTTATTATTATTGTTGTTGTTGTTGTCGTTGCTGTTGTTGTTATTGTTGTTATTTTTGTTGTTGTTGTTGCCGCTGGTTTAATATTTCACAACACTGGTATTATCGTTGTTGCTATCGTTGTTGTTATCGTTGTTGCTATCGTCGTCGTCGTTGTTATTGACATCTGTGTCAATGTTGTTATAACAGACAAATGAATTTTACTCTGTCATATATTCATATAGTTCCAGCAGATCATACATGCAAAACAAAAAAGCAGGAATACTTTAAAGAGCAACAACACCAACCATTAACAAAATCACAATGCCATCAGGAATGTATTAAAATACGATATAAAGTTTACATGAAGAGAACGATGTATAGTACACGGGGCCTGAACGCACTCTTTATGGAAGATCGAGAAATTCACGTCTGTAAAAACAGTAATGTTGTGTATCACCTATTTAATATTAAAAAAAACTGATACATTCCTACGCTTTCACACACACATTAATGTGTATATATATCTATATATACATATTTATATTTTTGCACAGGTATACACTGACATGCACACTTATATATATACATATGTGAATATATAAAAGAGATACATATGTATGTATGCGCGCGTGTATGATTGCGTATACAAATAGATAGACTGAAAGTCAGACAGTCAAATTGACCGATTGTGTGTTTGTAAGCTTAGCGACTTAAATGAGGGAGTGCTGAAAAGTTTACGGCTTTAAGTATGTCGCGAAAGGCCTGGTTAGAGGCGCAACCTTTCGAGAGCATAGAAAAACTGAAGGACTGCTGCAATAAATGTGAATCTGAGAAGGGAATATGCTGAATAAAACTATAATTAACTGATCCTCCTATATTTTCTTTTACCCTAAGCCAGCAACTTTTCAGCACCCCCTCATACATGCATACATACATAAACACATACATTCTATACATGCATACACATACATAAACACATACATTCTATACATGCATACATACACACATACACATACATACATCCCCTCATACAGCACACCCATATGTATGTTGTTTTATTAGAGGCACCATATGTTAGAGCTGACAGGATGCTAACGTCAGTTAGTTGGCATTTCGTTATGTTTCAGCGACATCTGCTTCTTCATTGCATGCTCCACGTGGTAGAGCAGGTAGGTCGTTGGCCTCAGTTATTCGCCATTTTGTAGGATATGACAAGGTCAGCGATAGCAGTGAAAATAAGGCCTTACAGCCGACGAATTGATGACAATAACCGGTTTGTTTCGTCACCTTGGAACATGTTAGGAAATATATGATGATTCTATGAGAGTTAAACACATACGAGAACTGAAATGGAGTCTTAAATGATCTCATAATGCAGCTATTTTAGATTTTTTTCAAATTTTCTCCTTTGACAACAAGTCTCTAACGACGTGGACGAGGCCTACGCAAAAACGACTTTAAGTAATGCGTGTTAAATGTACCTGCTACGAAATGCTTACAATTCCATCAAAATGTAATGAGCACACACTCAAATATACGTGTATCTATCTATCTATCTATCTATCTATCTATCTGTCTGTCTGTCTGTCTGTCTGTCTGTCTGTCTGTCTGTCCGTCCATCCGTCTGTCTGCATTTTGTCTGTCGGTCAGTCTATCTATCAATCTAACTAGCTCGACTTATTTCTTTCTTCCTGTCTGCCTATCTATCTTTCTATCAGTTTAGCTATCTATCTATCTATCTGTATATATACATACATATATACATACATGCATACAGTCAGACAGAAAGACAGGTATGTAGATAGATAGATAGATAGATAGAGAGATAGACAGACAGACAAACAGACAGTCTCACACATACACACACGAACATAAACGTTTATATATATATATATATATATATATATATATGTATGTATGTATGTATGTATGCATGTATGTATGTATGTATATATGTATGTATGTATGTGTGTATGTATGTAAAGTCTGGGGGTAAGAAATTAGAATAATTTATTAGCAGTGGTTCGCATGCGTAGTAAAAATCATAAGACAACATATTTTCATATATAAGAGCGTATAAAGATTTATACACAGAGAAAATACCCTTGACAGGATTTCTTACATACTAAAAAGGGTAGTTAAATCCAAACCACGAAAACATATAATTCTAAAGACACGCCGATAATGGCACTAGAATGAATGGAACCAATAAATTATTAGTTAATCCCATACTCGAGTTTCCCTACTAATGTGCAAATAAATTCATTTGTCATCCGTAGTTCATCAGTGGGATCGCTAAAAGAATACATAATTATGTAGCTTAATGTGTACCGAAAACACGTGCGAGCTCCATCTTTATACATTATGGATTCAAATCAAGCACGCAATCGCAATCACATAGCGAGCATAATTAATAAATTTAAACTATATACTATATAACTGCAGAATTAGAGAAATTTCGCTGTGTAAAATATGGGGGTAAAAAATTAGAATAATTATGCATGCGAACCACTGTTAATAAATTATTCTAATTTTTTACCCCCATAATTTACACAGTAAAACTTTTCTAATTCTCAGGTCATAAAGTACGCAGTTTAAATTTATTATTTGCTGCTGGCTATGTGACTGCACTTGCCAACTTGATTTGAATATATATATTGTTTAAAGATGGAGCTCGCACGTGTTTTCGGTACGTATTAAGCTACATCATTATGCATTCTTTTAACGACCCCACTGATGAAGTACGGATGACAAATTAATTCATTTGCTCATTAACAGGGAAAGTCGAGTATGGGATTAACTAATAATTTGTTGGTTCTCATCATTTTAGTGGAATTACCGGCGTGACTTTAGAATTATATTTTTTCGTGGTTTGGGTGTAACTGCCCTTTTTAAAGACCTGTCAAGGGTATTCTCTCTG
>NC_142948.1:22463119-22478119 GCF_046866305.1 Octopus bimaculoides | reverse complement strand
ACAGTGAGAAACTTTAAACAGCATAAAGACCAATATATATATAAATGAAAAATGTATAGTAAATACACAAACGAAAAGTAAAAAACGTATAACGTATATTGAGTCCACAAACGGACGGAAGACAGATACAGAAGGTCCCTAATTCTTCACTAGTTATCAACCAGATTGTATTACTGTTTTGCACCATTAATGATAATATGTTCTGTATCAGCTAAGTTCTCTATCTCTGTTATACAGTCAACCATCGCCGACGTTCCGTTCTCTTCTTCATCCTCTTTCCCCTCCTCGTCGTTTTCTACGTTCGCCGCTGTTGGTAGTACAGCTGCTTCTATGTCTGTTATTGCTGGGATTATATATATATAAGTTCCAAAATTTAAACGGAAACACAATAAAGGAACAAATGGAAAATACACACACAAAACGGGACGTTGCTGACTGCTCGTCAATTATCGTCCAAAAGATATTTACCGTTTCACGCATTTAACGATAATATTTTGGTGGCGCCAGCAGCGAGAAGCTGCTGGGAATAGCAAACGAATGCTGCAGGCAGTAACGAGAGCAAACACGACACAACTGTGATAATACAAACAAAATAATCATATGTAATTCATATGGATAAATAAATCTATCTTCACCATTTATACCACCTGACTTTATGCTTTATGTATGTATGTTATCAAACAGTTTCATTTCTGTATTTCTTGTCCATAGAGAAAGAGCCGGACTCTAACATAGGTTCAAGGCTCCTTCATTGGAACTTTTATCAACATCATCTAGGTATTTGTGCATATGTGTGTGTGTGCAGTATTTGGTGTTAGTGTATGCGCAGATTTGTATGTTTGTTTTATGGATGCGTTTTTATGTCTAGATGCATGCATATGTATTTATGTGCTATGTATGTATGTATGTATGTATGTATGTACAAAACTAGTATGTGCGCATAAACTAGCTATATAAATTTCCTTGTTAAAAAAAATGACAAAACTATTTTCCCTTAATGAAAATCTACTTCAAGTCAATGAAAACACCTTTAAACTATTATATGCCTTTTCTTGAATACGATTTTGCTGCTGTTAATGTCTTGATGACATTCTCTCTGTTTCCAGTTATTAACTGGTTTATTTCCGCCAAACCAAATCTATACCATAACTGTTCAAATTCTTTAATTTCCTGTTCAATAGAGGATCTGCCTCGAAGCAATTGGTCCAAGTATTCTGTATTTCTCATTACCTGCTATTAAAGTAACTTTATGACCCCTGATGGTATCACGGCATCTGGTCACATGTATTAAACGAAGTTTTCGTGAACAATCATATTTTTTACCACGTTTATGATTTACTGTTGTATGTACACACACGCACACACACACACACACATACACATACACGTACGTGCACATACACGTACGTGCACACACACTCACGACTGACTTTCAGTTTACCAAATTCACGAACTAGGATTTCGTCGGATCGAGGTTCCACGCAGTGGGACAACCCGAAATCATGCGGTTGGAAAACAAGTGTGTATATATATATATATATATATATATATATATATATATTGCATATTTAAAAAATTATATGCATATATGAGATATGTAATGTTTACACATACGACATATGCGTATACATATGCTATATATATTACATACTCTATGTGTGTGCAGAACATCCGCTTATTTGTAACGAACTATTATCCCACTTTTCTTTTTAAAAATCCCCACTAGGAAAGGGCGCAGCTTGCTTTTCACTTTTAAATCAACACGAAGTAATTGAAAACAAAAAACGCCAGATTTAATTTTAAATAATATAAATAGAGGACAAAGAAAAAAGATACAGAAGGGTCCATTAAAGGGATTGATTTTGAAATACAACGTCCCGAGGCGGATGTCGATATTTAGATTGTAAGATTGCTGAGGGGATCCGGTATTTAAGAGGGTTACAGGGATGCTAGATGGTCATCACGTGTTGTTGATCTGGGGTGGGGTCGATTAACCTTTTTCTTATGTTGCCATATTTCACTCTTATCATCTACACGCACGCGCGCGCGCGAATACACACATATTCGTGTGCATTTTGGTGTCATTATACTCGAAACTGCCTGACCGGTCGTACCTAATTTACGAGCGTGAAACTCAGTGACAATGGAACAAGTCCTCAACAGCTAAGCTATTAATACAAATTTTAAATCATTTATTGAATTCTGCTTTCTTTCGTTTTTACACATAATCCAATGTACGCCCGCGGGTGAGTGTGTGTGTAACTAAAAAGAAATAAATACAATTTGCTTATGTATAAGTCGCACTATTTATAATTGATTTTTAGTAAGAAAACTGGGGTGCGACTTACGCCACGAAGGAAAATTTTTTTATATCAAGATTTAACATTAAATTAGGTGTGCACCGTATGCAGATATGACACTTTTACATGAGTAACTACGAAACATGCATATATCGAGTGTGAGATATATATATCGAGTATAGGACAAGATGCCACAATCACTCCGGGCAAGTCTACGAAGGGCAAAATCCCCTCAAATACAACTATTTTGGGAAAAAAATCTCTAGAAAAAAAGAATAGCCCTAGGAGAAACTGACCCAGATTCAAAATGAACTAAATAATAATAATAATTAAAATTCTCAAAACGAGAAATTATGAAATCAATTAAAAATTTTATTAATTATTTAATTTTTTTAAAAATTCTACTAATTAGCAATAAGAACATACGTGTAAACGAGGTCACCAAAATATTTGCTAGAATATAATTAGCGAGGCAGCAAGATTTGATTGAGTTTATTAATTAACTTAATTAATACTAATGTATTATTATATAATTAAACTGCAATGAGGGAGACATTATGAGTATTGTACTGTAATATAGATTAATTCTTAAGTTATAAATAAAAACACCACTGCTTTACAGGAAAACCTTATTTTATGCAGGCATAAAACTGAGCGTCATGACGAAAAAATATTTGCACATCGTTCATATATTTCGCGAGAAAACCGTTTTGAGTGAAAACAAAATCTGAACAAATTTCTCGTGGAGAAAAACTTTAAACCGAGGGATTTTCTTCTGTTGTATATTTAATTGAGGGTCGGTGGATACTATACAGATTATCGAAATGATAAAATATTTTAATCTCCTAACAGCAAAAGGTCCCACAATTGTTGGTGGGAAGTATGAAAGTTTCGGTTCCATTGTTTTGGACGTATTTCCAATTTGTAACATATTCTACGACAACGAAAACGAAGATCTTCCACAATTCTTCAATCCTGGATTTAGTAGATTTAAGGATCTAAAATCACGAATAGAATGGCTTGTACTTTAAGGATATCCTTAATTCTTAAGCATTGACCAGGAGAGGGGGGGGGCTAAACAGCAACCAAAACAACTTTTATAACCCCACTATTCGTACACCTACTACAATACTTCAACTGGTACACACAATTACAACCACCACCACCGCCACCACTTCTCCCACCACAGCCACTACCACCACCACCACCATCACAACCATTATCATCACTACAACAGCCGCCACCACCGGTGCATCCAGTGCCCCCAATCACATCACTACCACCGCCACCAGCTCCATCAAAGCCCTTCATGAGTGGCTGGACTAAAAAGACACACAGATTCGATATTGGGTCAGCAGAAAATGAAATCCGAGACAAAGTTCTCTACTGACCCAATTCTTCCGTTCACCCATTCTTCAGGTTGCACTCCGCCACACAGACACTGTCACACCACTCTCACGCATACTTAACTCAAGATTATACGCATAACCACGTGCATTATTAAATCGTATTCAACACATCGTAGTCTATACACACCACAAACACCAACATCCACAACACCCATCCTCTCACCGCTAACACTCCACAGGCCTTATAATCAACATGGCCCCAACCCCTACTACATACATAGCACTTAACCCCGCTTCTTTCAGCGACACACCAACGCAGTCAACACCATCCTCACCGACACACCGTAATCAACACCTTCCTCTACTACCGTAGACACACCACAGACAACATCTTGCCCTCCACCGACGACACAGCACCAAAGTCAACTTCCTTCCACCACCACCACCACAAACATCTCACAAGCACTCCACTCCACTATAAACCTCAAATAACACACATCCTACGACAAAATCCCACCATCTTCACATTTAATATCAAACTGATTCGTCTATAGAAATGTATCTATAGACATATTTCTTTTATATATACAAATATATATATATATATGAATTATATACATTAGCAGAAAGACCGCTCTCCGGGTGGTTTTCTGCTAGTCACTCGATATTTCCACATTTGATTCCTAATTTTAATAATTTTCATGATATTTTACGTCTAATTATTTCTTTGTAAAGTAGTGCTCACTTGCTAAGGAAATATTGCTTTCATTGTTTTATCACTGTCATAATCTCTCTTTTTGAAAGAGTCAATCTGTTATATATATTTATCATTAATAATTGGTAGAACTTACATTAATAATTGGTAGAACTTAGATAGATGGATGGATGGACGGACGGACGGACGGACGGACGGATGGATACCCCCCCCCCCAAACACACACAAAAGTCTGGTGCTGTGAGAACAAATGGGAATTGCGTTTCCTTACTTTTTCAAATATACCCAAATTTAAAATGATCTAATATAATGATATCATTCATTCGGCATGTGATGAAATAATACAAAACAATTTAATTCCACACAAATATATGTTACTTTACATATAATTTATGTGTTAATTCTATATACTGAAACTTGCTAAAAAGCACATTTTGCTTTAAAGTAGTATCTCCTTGTAGACACAATTGTCAATAACCATACTGTTTCCATTTCTCTCAGCCAATATTTTTACATTAGCCTTCTCGCGAACTCTAAATAATGCAACACACAGTTGACCACGTGAGAAGAATTGTGTCGGAACATATATTCCAATTTGTTCAAAAGTCTGTCCCTGTGCCTTGTTGCACGTCAAGGCAAAAGCTGGTTTGGCAGGAAATTGTTTGCGTGTAAATGTGAATGGAAATTCCATTTCTCGAGGTACATGTAGTATTCATGGGATTAGCAGAGTTGATCCTGAACAAGGACCAGAAGCAGTCTCAGCCTCAATAACATGATCATGTAAACTTACAATGATGTAGCATGTGCCATTGCAATGTCCATTAGTAGCATCTAATTTTCTCAGAAGCATTATGCATCATTTTTTCTTCAGTCTGGAATGTGTGGTGGAAACCCTGATGGTGTAAGTTTGTTGCTGAACTCGATTAGGTAAAGAGTTTCATTATCAACTGTATCTGAGCTTCCGTATATTTTTAGCTCAACAGAAAATCATTCACAAATCGTGCTGCTTCATTTGTTGGAGTAACAAAGGTTTCATTGTTGTTTAACAACTTATCTTTCGCTCACCTCTTTCCTAACTCACAGCAGAGAAAGAGAGAGAGAGAGAGAGAGAGAGAGAGAGAGAGAGAGAGAGAGAGAGAGAGAGAGAGAGAGAGAGAGGGGAGAGAGAGAGAGAGAGAGAGAAGAGAGAGAGAGAGAGAGAGAGAGAGAGAGAGAGAGAGAGTAGTGAATGGTTGATAAACATTTCACTAAAATAACGCTTGACTCAATCACGGTTCTATCTGCATCAATACATTCATACATACAACACAAGCCACGCATGTCACATATACCTCACGCGCGCCCTGAGAGAATGCAATGAACGAATAGACATCGAGGAGAGTAAAACTTAATAAACAACTCAATACGTGTGCAAAGCTCATATTTCTATTGAACACTGTCGTAAATTGAATCATGAAAACACATTTTGATGTGCTTTGTAGCATGTATACATGTGTGTATGTGTGAAGGTGTACTTTTATGATTTAGTTCACTCAAGTAAACTATATTTCTAGCATAAGCATAAGCGTATAAAAACAAATACATTTTTAAATTAACTAACAAAACCTTACTTACACAGTACAACACACACACACACACACACACACACACACACACACACACATACATATATATATATATATATATATATATATATATTCCCGAGCGTCATACTAATATATACTTTTGTTATTTACACCACCTGTCCTCGTCTGTTGTTATTATTTGTATATTCTCCCATATATATATATATATATATATATATATATATATATATATATATATATATATATATAAACACATACACACACACGCAAATGCGCATGTACATACACACATACATGAATACATACACCATACACACAAATATACACGCTACACACATGTGTACATAAGCACAGGCCGATACAAAATGAGGGTTGAAATAGAAAAACATTGTTGTGACTGCGGAAGAAAAAAAAATATTTAGGAATCAAATGAAAAATAATTATAAGGAGATTTATGAATGCTTGAGTGATTGTATTCAATGTGTATGCATATGTGTGTATATGTACGTACGTACGTGTGTGTTTGTGTGTATATATATATATATATACAACACACACATACACACTTGCAAACTTATGTATGTATATACACGCTTACATATTTATTACATGATGTCCCATAAAGAAGGTGACATTTGACCTTGAAATATTTATCAAATGTAAGAGATACATGATAGGACGAACATACTGACACACTACCAATACCATTACACAGACAAGCACACACATACATAAACACATTCGTTGGACACACATCCAGAATATTTGGTCGTGTTGGGTTTACTTAATAAAAGTATTTGTTGTCAAACCTCAGCGTTAAGTCATTTGATGTTGTGTAAGTAGAGTGTTCCAAGTCCAATGTAAAACGATCTGAAAGACATTACAATATATTTCATAACAAAATTAACCACTACGACAATTTCTGAATAAAATGATTGAAGACATTATAAGTACCAGTTTCAACATCTGTGGCAGACTGGAGAAAAAAAAACGTCACTTAGGTAGATAAAACCGCTGAAGGAGACGGAATTTCAACCGTTCTTTTAACTATTCTACTTTTCATTTTCTTTTCTTTTTTTTCTTTCTTTTTTTTTTTGAGACACGCCCTACATATTGGCACAATGTAACAGATGTTGAAGCGAAACATTATCCCGTCGCGAGACCAAGAGCCGTCTTGTCGTCTCAAGTGGGGGGATTACTTCTCTGGTGGTTCGACACTCGTAAACCGAATCCCATCGATTTTCGTAAGCCGAATACCTGTGTTTCCCAGAAAGAATTTGCCCTATCTCCCAGCTTCACGAACTTCTTAACCACACAGCCAGACCCGCGTTCCATTGTGCAAATGGCATTCAAATAATGATGACATCCGTACAGAAAACTAACTCCCCCCCCCCCACAACACACACACACACAGAAATACAACAGCACCATTTCTGGCAGATATTTGTGATTGTCATTGTTGTTCATGTACAGCTCTAAGTCGGAACTGACTGAACAGACTTTCGATCAAGGGTTTTCCATTAATGACGTTGCTATCTTTTCTTATGTATTATTCAGAAGTAAGTGTATCTAGGAGTACATTACTTCATGTGACCTACTTAACAATGCCAAGATGTAAATAGAATACAAGCTATTCGTAGAGAAATACCTTCATACATAAATCAGCGATCTTTGATGCAGAAGTCAGCGATCTTTGATGCAACCACAAGGTTCCGAGTTCCATCCCACAGCGTGGCAAATTGGGGAAGTGCCTACTACTATGGCTTCGGGCTGACCAAAGCCTTGTGAGTGGATTTGGTAGACGGAAACTAAAAGAATCCCGTCATATATATATATGTGTGTGTGTGTCTTTGTTCCCCATCACCGCTTTGCAACCGGTGTTCGCGTGTTTACGTCCCCGTAACTTAACGGTTCGGCAAAAGGGATGCATAGAATAAGTCCTGATGTTGATTTGATCGACTAAAAAAAACCTTTCAAGGCGGTGCCTCAACATGGCCGCAGTCAAATGACTGACATAAGTAAAAGAATAAAGAACACACACACACACATATTTGCAGCCTGTCTCTCTTTGAAAACATAATTTGCCGCCCTTAAAGAGCTGAAGGATATATTAGATAATGTAATTGCAGACACCCCATATAAGACGAGATCATCATACATGTCTGCTGGACAAGGAACTAAACAACAATAACTTTTCTACACTAGGCACAAGGCCCGAAATTTTGAGGGAGGTGGGGCCAGTCGATTAGATCGACCACAGTACGTAATTGGTACTTAATTTATCGACCCCGAAAGGATGAAAGACAAAGTGGACCTCGGCGGAATTTGCTAAACAGCAAAAAACAACATAAACATGTATGTATTACATATGAACCAAGGACGAATCCAATAAGCGGTTACCGGAATTGTTGGAGACAATTGCCTAAGTCTTCTCAAATCGTATCATACAAGAGAAATCATTCGTAAGGAAAAGATGAAGGATTGTCACGGCATGTACGTTTTATGTATTTCCTCGAACAGAGCAGAACGGAGCCACTCAACATGTCTCATAAACTAACATATTTGAATACCCCCGCCATGTTTATACACCCTACCTTACTAACAACCCAACACTTATTTAAGTACATCCAACGACCATGAAATTAGGTCGTGTTTGTTGACGCCATTTTGTTGCAGTGATTGATTGATAACCTCATTATCAACTTTGCTTTCTCAACAACTTCGAGACTGAGAATGTCCTCTCTGTGTGTGTGTTTGTGTGTGTGTGTGTGTGTGTGTGTGTGTGTGTGTGTGTGTGTGTGTGTGTGTGTGTGTGTGTGTGTGTGTGTATCAATTCCTAATTTTTGGCGACACACAGACGAACTTAGCAGAGAGTGGAATGCCTTTGATGAGACCACGAAAGGCGAAGAAAGGACTTTGGCTAACCTAGCTGATTGATTCATTAACCGAACAATCAATTAGTGAATTGGTTAAGTGGTTAATCAACTCGCTAAAATGAATAAAAGAAGTGAAATAGACCCAGCGCGTGTGTGTATTGCTAGCATAATAACCCTCCTGAGATATAACTTTTAAAACATATTAGAAAAATTAATTTTTAAATAAAAAAACATATTTTTTACTCCCAAAATTCTTAGTATATATTTTTCTTCGAGTTATTTGAGATATAAAAGGGATATGCTAGAGTATATATGTATATACATATATGAATGGAAATTACCTTAATTCAACGAAAAGTGAAATGGAATAGAATGACATTTCTATGCATAAATAACATGAATGCACAGTTTCTTTGAAACATCGGCGAATGTAATAAGATTTACTAAAATTACGTTTAAATACAGGTACACACACATATATACTCATAGAGAAAAACTTTCACGCATACATAGGTACAATAATAACACAAATAGATACGCATGTAGAAAAATGAATTCACACACATACACTCATACACACACACACACACATATAGTAACACGATTCCTTTCACACATTCGTAGTGAATGTTATTGTTGCATTATTATTGTTGTTGTTGTTGTTGCTGTTGTTGCTGTTATTGTATAGCTCCAGGTCAAGGCTGATTCAGCAAGCTTTTGATAAGCAGCATTCCACTTAGATTCTTTCTGTTTTTATAATTCTGACTTAAGTGTATCTAAGACTACATTACTTTATACGTCCTGCTTAAATACGGTAGCATGTGTAACCTGTGCAATACACGTAAAGAAAAAGCTTCACATACATGCACAGAGAAATAGTAGCCACCATTTCTCTGGTGAAGATAATAATTAATAAGTTAGTAATGGACTCTGTCGGTTGTTCGATGGTCAACTGAATTACATATTCATTCAATTAACATATAAGCGACTGAAGATTTCTAAGATACGTTTATCATTTAACGTAATTCTAAAACGAAATTAGCGTGACACAACATTGTGACGAACCTAGACCTCCACATTACATTTCATGAGCTTCCACACAGTTTCCAACTACCCACTTTCACTCACAGAGTATGGGTGGACAATTAGATACGGTAACAGATACTTGTTTAACCTGCCAGGCACCGGGATCGAAACCGAATATCCTTGAATAGGAATCAGTTCTTTATCTTTAACTACTCAACTATGCTGCGTCCACTAGGAGAACAAAATTATTAACCACGTGTTAATAATAATAATAACAATGATGATGATAATAATAATAATAATAATAATAATAATAATAATAATAATAATAATAATAATAATAATAATAATAATAATCCATGTGCAGATACTGATTGCCTATACATGAAGAGAGCAAATGGAGGAAGAGGACTGATAAGTGTGGAAGACTGTGTGCGTATGGAACTCGAGAGCTTAATGAGATACTTAACCCAAAGTAAGGAAATCTTGCTAGAGACAGTTAGGAACGAGGGAGTATTGAGAGCAGAGAAAAAGGTAAAACAAAGAGTGAAGTACAAAAAGGACATGAAGAAAAATTACGCATGAAGGACCTACACAATTAATTCTATGTAGCCACAACAGAAGTAGCTGGAAAAAATAGGTGGGATTGGCTGAAGAAAGGAACACTAAAAAAAAGAGACCGAGAGCACTATGCTGGCAGCGCAAGGCCAAGCTCTGGTCACGAACTGGAGGGTGAACCTGAGGAATGAGCAAGTGTCTCCACTATGTCGCATCTGCAATAGAATGGGTGAAACCATTGCCCATACCACGAATGAATGCTCTAGACTTGCCCAAAACCATTACAAATTTTGGCGACACGACCAGGTACCGAAAGTACTACATTGGAAACTGCGAAAAACGGGGGCTAGAGAGAGGCAAGACGTGGTATGAGCACAAACCATAGGGTCGAAGACTAGCAAAATCCTCTGGGATTTCCCAATCCAAACAGATCAGGTGCTCGAGCGTAACAGACGGTGCACCATATATGCTACATAGTTGATGGTGCATGCCCCTTTGACCCACGAATAGTCAAGAAGGAAGGCGAAATGATAGATAGATAGATAGATAGATAGATAGATAGATAGATAGATAGATAGATAGATAGATAGATACAACCCTCTTAAGTACGAAATAGACCGGCTATGCAAAATGAAGAAGGTGACGATAGTGCCACTTATTGGGTCCTTGGGAACAGTATCAGAAGGCATTAAGGGGAATATAAAGGAAAATGGAATAGAATGCCCAGTAGAACTGTTACAAAAAGAAGTTTACCTCCTTGGCACAGCCAGATAGCGGAAAAGAACGAATAGCACAGTACCGTAGGCTGCAGGTAGCAAGCCCGCTACGCATGCAACACTCCAGGAGCTCCAACAAAACTTGTGATAAAGAGACAATAATAATAATAATAATAATAATAATAATAATAATAATAATAATAATAATAATAATAATAATAATCCTTTCTACTGTAACTGAGTTGTTTCTGTTTTCGAATGTAACTATGTCAGGATGTAACTTGAGTAAAGTGTTATCAATATTAGCGGCTTACCAAATAAAAACACAATGTGGAAAGTCAATGTGAGGCATTGAGAAAATACATCAGAAGGCTATATTAGAAGAAGCATCATAATTTATTGGGGTTGCAATGAGAGTAGACAATTGTTGTATGTAGGAGTCAAGGAAGGCCATTGGAATTACTATTACGCAATTGAGTAGAAGCATACCGCGATAAAGGTAGTAAGTTTAAACAAGCAGGCTCCTTTCACAGAGAATAATGGGATTCACTGTGCGAGCTTAATGTAATTCCGAAGTTTACGGCGTTAAGTCCGTGAAATAACACAGCTGTTCATGCTGGAGTATGTCGTCAGGGGTACTGTCCTTCTGAAGTCCCACTGAAAATAACTGTACACTTGTCGAAGTATTCTGCTAACTGCTGGCTGACTCACCGGAACAGTACCCCTTTTTTTCTGGACGGATGACGCTGTATTTATGCCTAACTATTGAAAAAAGGCGCGAAATACTGCTGGGCGGAAGCTGCTGTCTGTATTAATCTGCAGCCAGCTTTAATTGGCTGAAGCTGCCGTAGCCCTACTGTGCTAATACTCGACAACAAAATAACACTCCCTTGACTCACTATACTATTGTAGGCTCAAGGCCTGAAATTTCGTGGGAGAGGACTAGTCAATTACATCGATCCCAGTGTTTCACTGGTACTTAATTTATCGACCCCGAAAGAATGAAAGGCAAAGTCGCCCTTGCAGAATTTGAACCCAGAACATGAAAACGGGCGAAATGCTGCTAAGCATTTTGGCAATAATAGTGGCTGACGATATGTACATCTTTGATCACGAGCAGAAGTTGTGGGAGAGGAATTTCTTTGGGGTTTGAATAATTCACCTCTGGAAATATGGGTGTCTTGTTCATCATCCTTAAACAACCTTTATTCAGGGACTTTTTGAGCAGGATGGACTACTCGACCTGAAGAAAATTCTAATTGGGCCCCATTTGTAAGATCATGCGCTGTTTATCTTCATATGAGATCACTATGTCGCGCACACATAGTTGTGATGCATATGCCTAGTGTACCCTTATCTGGCGGGTAGTCATGATGGGTATACTGGGCTTTATATATTTTACTCAAGTGTCACTTTGATGGCATGCACTGCTCTCTCACTCAATAATAATAATAATAATAATAATAATAATAATAATAATAATAATAATAATAATAATAATAATAACAACAATGATAATAATAATCCTTTCTAATATAGGTACAAGGCCTGACATTTTCGGGGAGAAGTTAAGTCGATAACATGGACCGCAGTGCTTGACTGGTAATTAATTTATCGATCTCGGAAGGATGGAAGTCAAGATTGGCTTTCGGGGCATTTGAACTCAAACCGTAAAGAGCCGCTAAGCATTTTGTGCGGAGCGCTAACGACTCTGGCGTAATAATAGTTTTTCATTCATTATATTATGGTTTATAATGAGTAAAATATTTCATCCGGTTTTATAAGTATTCCAAGTCATGGTTATTGTATCTGATTGAGCGCAGGTTCATCAGCCTTGATCAACAGACATATGACCAAAGTCATTCCAATTGTGACCGTCAACTAATATGGTCTATTTCGAAGACGGTAGGAATAGATTTGATGGGAATTGTCAGTTATTTCGAGCAAGCAGCCGAGTGACCACGTAGAGGCTTCCTGCTTCGGCACGAAAAGAATATATTCGGATTGGATATACACTCATGGCACATAGACTACCATATAATTATTTACCTCCCACGCAAAACTTCTCTCAGTATTTTAATAATACCACTTCCTCTCTCGCTCTTCTCTTCTCCATGCGCACGCTCGTGCACACTCACACACGCATACACACGCGCACACACATACACACTAATTAGCGAATTAATTTGTCGTTCATTACTCGCTTCACTTCACGCGCGGTTTGCTCTCTCGTGCACTTGACTGCCTTGTCTTCACCTGTATTAATCGTTTCCCGTTATTTATTGAAACTGTATTACATCCGCAAACTACTACTACTACTACTACTACTACTACTACTACTACTACTATTATTATTATTATTATTATTATTATTATTATTATTATTATTATTATCATTAAGGCGCTGAGCTGGCAAAATATTTAGCGGAATTTCGTCAGTTTTCACGTTCTAGGTTCAAATTCCACCGAGGTCGACTTTGCCTTTAATACTTTCGGAGTCGATGAAATAAGTACCAGCTGCGCACTGGGGTCGATGTAACCGACTAGCTCCCTTCCCACAAAATTTCAGGCATTGTGCTTATAGTAGAAAGGATTATCATCATCATCATCATCATCATCATCATTATTATTATTATTATCATTATTAGGCGCAGGTCTGGGTGTAAGATGTTTGCTTCCCAACCACATGGTTCTGGGTACAGTCCCACTGTGTGACACTTTGAGCATGTGTCTTGTGACTGGATCTGGTAGATGAAAACTTAAATAAGCCCATCGTATATATATATATATATATATATATATAAGCAATGTTAATTCTCTAAATGAAGTATTAACAGTAACTGCACGATAAAGTGAAGTATATTGCCACTCAAGTGTGGCTGACCCCTAGGGGTGGATGTTACTGTTGCTTTTAGCCCCAGGAGGACATCTCCTCCAGCTGGCTTATCGACACACTACTGTGTCCTGTTTGTTTTGCCAAGGGAAGTTATCCCTCTCATCTTGATCTGTAGCACGAACGGACCCGGGTTTCAGGGTTATTTTCCTTCGTCAGCGTCCGATAGCCACCGATCTTTGATGAGAGGTATAAATTCTTGGCAACCTTATGTATACTTTTCCAGTGAAATTCTTCACTGATATCGAAAAAGTGAAAACAAGCAATGTTAAGTCTCTAAATGAAGTATTAACAGTAACTGCACGATAAAGTGAAGTATATTGCCACTTAAGTGTGGCTGACCCCAGCTGGAGGAGATGTCATTCTGGGGCTAAAAGCAACAGTAACATCCACCCCTAGGGGTCAGCCACACTTAAGTGGCAATATACTTCACTATATATATATATATATATATATATATATGAGGAGAAGACCCCCTTCGGTTATGAATGACCATGGGATATACCACACGTGTGTGTGTGTGTGTGTGTGTATGTGTGTGTTGTGTGTGTGTGTGTGTGTGTGTGTGTGTGCGCGTGTGCGCGTACGTATTTGTGTGTCTATGTTTGTCCACCATCAACGCTTGACACCAGGTGTTGGTATGTTCACGTCCCCTTAAGTTAGTAGTTCGGTCAAACAGACTGATAGAATAAGAACCAGACTTAACAAAGAAAGAAAAAAAGTACCGGAATCGATTCGTTTCTCTAAAAGCCTTCAAGGCGGTGCCCCAGCATGGCCTCTGTCCTATGGCTACAACAAGTAAAAGATAAGAGATACGATTGTTATAACTTCTGCGGTCGGTTGGCAGAATCTTTCGAGTGTTGGCAAAATACCTTCGGCGTTTCTTTCGGCTGTTCAAGTTCATACCCCACCGAGGTCAACTTTGTCTTTTATTCTCGCGGGGTCGATACAATATTACACTTATCTCGTACAGGGGTCAAT
>NC_142948.1:22453119-22458119 GCF_046866305.1 Octopus bimaculoides | reverse complement strand
GTTTGCGTATGTGTGTGTATGTGCGCGCGTGTTATAGGACAAAAATGGAACCTGTCTTTAGATAATTCGAGAACGAAGCGAAGAGAACGACGTGATCGTAGAGTACCGAAAACAAGTTGCGCTGGGCCTGACATGTCTCAAGGTTAACAGACAACAGGTGGGCCCGTGTAGTTGTGAAGCGGTAGTATCCAAGACATCGGAAAAGCCCACTTTGAAGGCCCCACGACGATGGGAAGACGATTTAGTAAAGAAATTTAGAGCAAGATGGAAAAGAATGGCACAATCAAGACAGAACTAGAAGCACACTGTGACCAGCGGTATATAACAGCGTCTGATGATGTGGTCGATATTGCGATAGAACTGAGATGCAATTCTGAATAGGACACGGTGGAACTATTTTCTTTTGCTCCAGTCGTTATGAACGTTTTGGGATTTAAGAAAGAGTACTCAACACATATAGCAGAGCATATTTACATTTTTGCTAAACTGGGGATTCATTCTGGTTTCGTTACCCAGGATTTCCAGGTAAATGCGATTCTTTATGCGACCGTATATTATACTATACGGGTAACTACGTTAGTTTCATCGGCTATAGTAGAGTTTAGAGTGTCGTCATTGTTTTTCCTGGTGTATGTAAAGGAAATCGTCCATTATCTTTGCTCCCAATGTTAAATTCAACCAACCATTTATGCATTAGATACTTAAATGGAAGGAGAAATTACTATACATATGAAGACTAGAATTTTACAGAATGTCACCATTTTAATCTCTTTGGATTTTAAATTACCCGGATAGATATTTTCGGTTTGTAGTATGCGGAGAGAGTCTCATCTCCTCTGCTTAGGATTGTCTGTGTGATGTTACGATGGAAATATTCTGTTTATTAAAGTTTTGCGACAATGCTCCACATTATTGAGATGTTACAGATTCCTTCACTCTTGGATTTCCAAAGGCATTGGAATAGGAATGTCGAATTGATTAACTCTAAGGATATAAATAATTGCATGCACGCTCACACACACACACACACACACACACACACACACACACACACACACACACACACACACACACACACACACACACTTATACATACACATACTGGATAATAAGCCAACGGAAACTTTCTGTGAGGTCAAACAGATCTGCTAAGAAAAGCAACCACATCTTAGATCAAAAACAGACCAATTTAAAAATGGAAAGACCGACTTCATAATGTAGTTATCGAAAAATATTTTTGAAAAGGTAATGGTCATGGCTGGAACGCCATGAACATACAACTTATATATAGAAACACACACACACACACACACACACATGTACCCCCCCCCCAAACATACACACATATATATTAATACTTAGCAAAAATAAGAGAATGACTCAAGGTCCGAGAGCTCCGCGCGTTAGCACTTATGAAACTAGTCACAGGTCGAAGGCTGGTGAGCTTATATAGCTGTTGATAATGCCATATATATATATATATATATATATATATATAGATAGAGAGATAGATAGATAGATAGATAGATAGATATACTCAGATTTTGAGTTCTACTTTTCCTGTTTGTCTCAACATACCTATCTATCTATCTATCTATCTATCTATTACATACATTCATACATAATACAAATAATATGTGAGTATATGCATATATACGTACAAGTATGTACATACCTACATCTACATGTATATATAGATGTATATCTGGGTACAGGACGTCACAAAAAAACGTGGACAAAATGAAAAGCAGAACATAAGCAGAGTACAGAAAACAGACAGGCCACATAGAGAACATTTCCTTCATCAGCTGCCCCTATTCTAAAGCTAAGCGTTTCGAAGAGTTATGTTAAGTCGGTATTTTTTAGCAGTTGGGTCTGAGTTGTTTCTTTAAAAATAAGGAAATGGAAGACAGGGGTAACTAAATAAAGACGGTAGGAGTGATTTAAGGGGAGAAAAGTGATTGAAAAGGGAGAGCTGTAATTTAAAGAGTAAGAGTGAATTTAATAAGGAAAGAGTGAGATAAAAAGGAGAAAACTTGAACAGAAAAGAAGGAATTTTTGTTTCAAAGGAGGCCAGTGATTTTAGTGGAAACGTCTAAATTTAGAAGAGAGGAAAGCGATAAACGGGAAACTAAAGCAAAGCGTGTTTAAGGGGCCACATAAATACCTTAAAATAAGCGGGACAGGGTGAAAGTGAGAGGCGATATTGTAGTAATAATATAATTATAACACGTTTAAGGGAAAGGGTCGAGACTGTGAGAAGAAATTGTAGGATCAGAGAAAATGTCAAGCACAAATGATCCCTGATAGTTGGGGAATGTCTTCACCTTTCTGACTCTTGATTTTTATCTTCTCATTCAGTGATAACCTACATCTCGCACCAAAAACCTCAATTACACACGAAATACACACACAGGACTTCCAATAACCATTCTTCGACACGCACATACACAATACACACACGCACATACACAATACACACACGCACATACACAATACACACACGCACACACACATGTATAACCTCAACCGCATCATCATCGCCGGCACAACCATCACCACAAGAAATCTATCCTCTACCACAAATATCATTAATATACCCCTACCATTACCATCAACATACGATTTATATATATGAATTATACATATATATATATATATATATATATATATATACACAGTGAGAGAGAAATACATACACGGATAAATAGATAACCATATATATATGCCATGGGTCTTTGTGTATATACCTTTATACACTTTTATATATACTCATATATATATACACACACATCTCTAAGAATAATTCTCATGTATCCTGTGGAGTACATATGTGTCGTGTTACCGCGTGTGCGTGTGACTAAAGAGAGACACATACACACACACATATACATGTACGTATAATTAATAATATACACACCATGTATATGCGTATGGGGATGAAGAGAAATGAGTGTTAATGCCTACAAGCAATGAAATGTGTGTGTCTGTGTGTGTGTGTGTACGCGCATGTATTTTTATATGTGTATTTATTCGTGCAGTTATCTCGCTTCGGCATCAGCCTTAATTTACTGTTAAGACCGCAATGTCGAGTCTACAGGAAATGAAGAGGAGATGAAACTCTGTGTGTGTGTGTGTGTGTGCGCGCGTGCGTGCGTGCACGTGTTTGTGTTTGCGTATGTGTGTGTATATCTGTGTCTGTACATGTGTAGGCTTATAGAAGTGGGTAGTGAGAAAACACCCCTTTCTCGATAGCAACACTTCCACCAATAACAATAACATGTCATAACGACGATGATGATGATGATGATGCTGATGATGATGCTGCTGATGAGGATGATGACGATGATGATGATGATAAAGATAAAGATAAAGATAAAGATAAATGGGATTATCTTTTCTTGTTTGTTTTTCCTTTCTCCCTGAGATCTATATGGGGAGTGGGGGGCGCAGATCGGATGTCGGGTGGGTGGACGGATGGATGGATGGATGGATGGATGGTAGTTAAATGAAAATCATAAAAAATGAAATAAAATCTCACGATATGTGAAACAACATTGTTTCTTTCACCTCTTTAACCCTCTCTCCTCTCTCTCTCTCTCTCTCTCTCCCACCCTCATCTCGCTCATTTTACAGCCCCTCTATACAGAAGGAACATCCTCCTTACTCCCGCTACAAGTGACAGGACACATGATTCTAATGCCACCCGGCCCTTCCCCCACCTTCACAACTCCGTAGCCCCTCCACCTTTTATCAAGACTATCATAGCTTTAAACCAAAATTATTCCGGTCCAATTAATTGCTTCTTTTACGATAGTATCTCTGTCTATCTCTTCCTCCTCCTCCTCTTTGTCAGTGTGTCTGTTTTCCTCCCTCTGTTTCTCCCCCCACCCTCTCAACTTATCATCATCTATCTGTTACTATTCTAGTTATCTATAAAACACTGTGAACGTGTTTGTATGCGCGTGTACAGATACATGCATTCTTGTATATATGTTTGTATGCACGCAGCTATATATGTATACAATACAAATATGTACGTGTATATAGTTACATATGTGTGCGCATATATGTACGCATACATGTTGGTATGTATGTATGTATGTGATCAATGCAAATGACTTGCAAGTCATGACTTGCTGGCCGTAAGAGTCATACGAGATGTCGTCAGCGATAAGGAAACCGAACGTAAAGTGTCTCTTGGAATGAAATGAGTTTAAGAAGTGATCTTACTCGGTCACCAGCCGACTTCAACCATGTAGGTATCGGTCAATAGGCGTCTGTTATACTCAGACACGTACCTCAGACACGTACCTCAATCCTCATACTCCAGTGCCAGTGTCTTTTACCACAGTTGAGTTTATTGGAAGTATTTTTTTACTTTAACAAAAACAAAAACAAAAACAAAAAAGAAATCGGCAGAAATTTCTGCTTATTTCGCTAAATTCGTATCTTGATTTGTTCGAAACCGTGACCAGCCACAAACTGCGTTGTGTTTATGAGGTAGCAAATGGCAATTAGCATTGCATTTTGCTGGAGCTTCACCAACCAAGTCGCTAATTCGGTCAACAGAAAAACAGGACGTGGTCCAAATATTCAATACGTATTTCCACAAGTTTTTGACGCTGTTTCTCACTAGTTTCATATTTATCATGGACACTAATGACATGTATTGACTTTAGTTAGTAATAATTTATCGATTACATTCTGCTATCGAACATTTTGCGTTCAAATTAGATCGGTGGGACAATGTTGCATTCAATACATCAAAACCATATATACTTATATGCGCGCGCGCAGACATGCACATCCAGACGCACGGAAATCTTGGCACATCACACACATCACATCACATAATAGTTTTATCTCTTGATAAGGAACTGTGTTGAAACAAATATCTGTGTATTTTTGAGCGGTATTCTCACATAAACACCTTACAGGAAATATATTTACGCGCAGATGTGGCACAGGCATGACGCAGGCCTGGAACAGGCGTAGCT
>NC_142948.1:22435619-22445619 GCF_046866305.1 Octopus bimaculoides | reverse complement strand
TTGGGTGTCAATCTGAGGACAGTGCAGAGGATTCGGAAAGAGTTGGATGAGTCTAATGGTGATTACGAAGGTACGGCAGCTCGGAAAACTCACTCTAACCGTTCTGATAAGAAAAGAAATCTGCCAGGATCAAATGGTGAACACACAGAACAACCATTGGCTGTCCGTGTCACCAAAACATGCACCGAGAATGATAAAGATCAAACATCCACTCAACATCATGGTGTTTGGAGTGATCACCAGCGGTGGTGACGTTATGCCTCCATTCAACTTTCTATACGGCCTCAGATTTAACACGGAGACCTACATCAAGTGCCTGGAGGAGGTAGTGCTGCCCTGGGTCAAGAGGGTGACTGCTGGAAGACCCTATGTCTGACAACAAGAGTCTGCACCATGCCACACAAGCAGAAGAACCTAGTCATGGCTGTCAGACAATTTCTGCGACCACATTACTCCTAACACCTGGTCACTTAGCTCCTCAGACAGCAACCCCCTTGATTATTATGTGTAGAGCGCAGTTGAGCGAGAGACCAACAGAACTTGTAACACCAAAGATGAACTGAAAGCAAAGATTATGGCAGCATTCACAAACTTAAACAAGGAGCCCCAACGGAAGAGTTTCAGGAGATTCAGAAGTCGTTTGGAGGGTGTGGTTGAAACCAATGGCGATTTTATTGAATAAATTAACTCTTTAGTATTTCAAGATATTTTTATGTAATTTTGGTAAATATATCTGTTAAAATGAGATGTCCGTGTTATTTTCATTTTTGCGTAATTTAGACAATTTATTTACCCCACCCTATATATATATATGTCAGAATTTAGCGGCATTTCGTCCGTATTTACGTCCAGAGTTCATATTCCGCCGAGGTCGACTTTGCCTTTTATACTTTCGGGGTTGATAAGTTAAATACCAGTGAAACACTGGGGTTGATGTAATCTACTAGTCCACTCCCCACGAAATTTCAGGCCATTTTCCTTTAGCAGAAAGGATTATTATTATTATTATTATTATTATTATTATTATTATTATTATCATTATTATTATCATTATTATTATTATTATTATTATTATTATTATTATTATTATTATTATTATTATTATTATTATTATTATTATTATTATTATTATTATTATTATTATCATTGCGACATTTTCCAGTTTCCCATATATGTGTTACACCACTCAACCAGTTATAATATTTTCCTTTACTGCAACCCAAATAAACAACACGATTCTTAAGACATAAATTTCTATTATTCCAGCTAATACAACAACCACCAATATTAACCGTGCATCATAAACGGATATATTGTAACACATGATATGGCTTTATAAAGTCTAAACTCTATAAATAAAATACCAAGACACTTCTATATGCCATAAATCTAATACCACCCAATAAACTAGACATATGAATGCATACAAAACAAATTAACACTAAGTATATATATATATATATATATATATATATATATATATATGTGTGTGTGTGTGTGTGTGTATGCATATATATATGTATGTATGTATGTATGTATGTTATACCATCTTATATTTCATCTTTTACGTGTCTCAGTCATTAGACTGCGGTCATGCTGGGGCACCGCCTTGAAGGACTTTTAGCTGAACGAATCGACCCAGTACTTTTTTAAAGCGTGGTACTTATTCTTTCGGTGTCTTTTGACCAACCGCCAAATTTCAGGGCGGAAAGAAACCATCATCGGTTGCCCAGCGGTAGTGGGGACAAACACAGACACAAACACACATGTACATAAATATATATATATATATATATATATATATATATATATATATATATATATATATATATATATATATATATAATGCAATTCAGGTTCAGTTGAATTAGGTACTTAAATTGAGGCACCTTGTTAGGACGACCTGCACACTAAAACAATATTAGTTGAGTATCAAACTTGACATAGAATTTTTTCCACCCGATATTCATGCAGTGTATGTAGATGGCACGATATAACTTATCGAATCCGCTCTTGATTTTATAAAGATACTTTCCAAAGTGTAGATTCCATGGTAGGTGAGCAAAATATTAATGAGTAACAAAGATGTTTATTCATTACGGCCGTTTCGAGTGACTCCTTTAATTAATCAATGAAAACATTACATCATTACAAAGAAAACCGTTCTCATCAGATGACCGCATAAATCTCAAGTATAAAGGACAAGTTAGACATTTAGACATATTCATATCAATAGAGAGCAAATATATATACAATGATTCCTCGGCTAAATTTATACATACATACATAAATACATACAGTAATTTGACTGCGGCCATGCTGGAGCACTGCCTTTAGTCGAGCAAATCGATCCCAGTACTAGTACTTATTGTATCGGTGTCTCTTGCCGAACCGCTAAGTGACAGGGACGTAAACACACCAGCATCGGTTGTCATGTGATGTTGGTTTTGCATGTCTATGGACCAAGTAATGTAGTATTTCGTATTAGCCTTCCTCAGTCACCATATATACACACACATCTTAGTTTGGGGAATGAAGAGTAACAACGGTCCAGAACTGTTGTAGATCTTCCGGAACCTGTAGGAAGTCATATCGAAGACCCCAGCTGAAATAATAGCAACAGAATGGACTCCGCTAGGGCGCTATGGGCAGCCCTCAATGACAATGTAGAGGTGGTAGCAGTCACTGGAAGAACCTATCACACACACACACACACACACACATACACATTCCGTGCACCTAATTTAACTGACATGGCTGAATTTTTCTATAGCTGAATAAATTTGTCGAATGTGCTGTACATCGGAATCAAACCCGTAACCACGTAACTGCAAAGCGAAATCCTTTGAACCACAATGAAAATGTCATCTCGTATTTTAATTTTTTCCTTCTTTTTCCAATCATTTGACTGCGGCCATGCTGGAGCACCGCCTTGAAGGGTTTTTATAGAAGAAATCGACCTGAAGACTTATTCCTTGTAAGCCTAGCACTTATTCTATCGGTCTCTTTTGCTGAACCGCTTAGTTATGGGGGACATAAACACACCAGCATCAGTTGTCAGGACATGGCGGGGCGACAAACATATACACACACACACGCACGCGCACCCCCCATATATATATATATGTATACGACGGGATTCTTTCAGTTTCCGTCTGCTAAATCCACTCACAAGGTTTTGGTCAGCCCGAGACTATAGAAGACACATGCCCAAGATGCCACGCAGTTGGGCTGAACCCGGAACCATGTGGCTGGGAAGCAAGCTTCTTACCACACATCCACACTTGCGTCTATTTGTTATCTTTTATTTTTTACTCTTGTCAGTTATTGAATGGCGACCATGCTGGGGCACTGCCTAGATGGGTTTTAGTCGAGCAACTCCACTTCAGTTTCCTAGATATGGCGCTTCACATCGTGTCTTGAAATTTTGGTTATTTATATAAGGATAGGTGTTTACATGACTTAATCAGGGAAGGAAGGTTGGGATATGCCCATAACCCTTTGACAGGGCTTCCGACACTGTTAAGGGGATGAAGAGAGAGAGAGAGAGAGAGAGAGAGAGAGAGAGAGAGAGAGAGAGAGAGAGAGTGAGTGAGAGAAAAATAGTAGAGGACAGAAAATTTTACTCAATAATTTATCTTCAGGCCAGCGCTCTACTCCAATGGCAGAGTAATTAAAGCATTTGACTAACGATTCATGATTCAAGATTTCAAATCATAGTATTTCTGAGTAGACCATTTTATTCTCCTTTACTTCAAGTCACATTAATCGGTGGTAATAACCAAATCGAATGGCAATTGTTGCCTCGGCTACTTACCTTAAACTGAAAAATCAGAATGTGTGCCTCTATGTGAGTGGAATGGTATGTATGTGTTTACATTGTGTGGATGTATGCATGTTGTGGCTGAGGTGTGTGTGGTGTGAGATTTACAGAGAGTGTTGGTGTGCTTATGTCTCTGGTGACTGTATGTGCTACAAGAGGAGTGTGCTTGAGAGATGGCTGGTGGTTGTATATGTATGCGTACGTGTGTTGTGGAATATGTGTGTGTGTGCGTAGGAGATGGCCGATTTGTGTGTGTATTGTGTGTGTATGTGTGTTGTCGTTATGCCAAAGAACATCCATTAATATAAGGTTAACATCATTCTCGGCTCACGAGGGATTCTTCCCATCTATAAATGGTGGATAGTTTGACATGGAATAATCAAAACAATGGACAATCGAACTGAAACAATAAAGTACTGCAGGAGACAATGAGAACACAAAGGGTATAACTTACCCGATAGAGGGGGTCCACTTAAAGCACCTAATCCCTGGAAACAAATGGTAAGTCCGAAAGAACTGGAAATATTTTCCTCTCCAAGAATTTCTGAAAGCATTATTGCTTTTTGAGACACATTAATTCCATTTAATACACCATAAACGGCGCAAAGGATTCCAAATCCGGTAAAATTTTCCATAAATGGACACAGTATGATGAGAATTGATATTAGAAAGACGTTGAGATTGTATAAAAAACGCCGATATTTTTGCAAAGGTTTGTGATCAAGTAAAAACCCAGCGCAGATCTTTGCCACAGCATCGGTAACACCAAGAATCGATATCAAATATGCTGCTTTGATATTATCTAAACCTTTTTCCTTGCCAAGCGCTGGGACAAACACAGCAGACGACTGCGAGCCTAGGGTGAAAAGACAAAGGCTTGTACCAAATATTAGAAACATAGGATCTTTTAAAAGAGTTAAATCTATAAGAACTTTGCGATTTTGTTTCATCGTCCTGTTTTTGTGACAATTACAGCATTCGCAGTCGTCTTCCGAGAGCGATTTCGATTTTGATTTCGATTTCGACTTCGATTTCGACCGAATTTGCTTATGATGGTGTTGTCGCCGGTGACTGTTACTACAACAACAACATAAAATATGACAAAGTTTTTTACGAAATCGTGAGTCTGGTTCTACCGACTCCTGAAGGTCCAGAAGCTGTCGGTCGTTTTGCAGATTTTCGTTGACGTCTTGCTGGGTTTCCTTCAGAAGCGTGGTTACCGTCGTTGTGGTGGTCATCTCTGTGGTATCCATTGAAAGAATTGTAGATGGCGTTCCAGGTTCGATGTCATGGTACGGTGCAGGTGAGTATTTATCTGGATCTTCACTTTGTGTTCTTGAGAGTCGATCTGTCTCCGGACTGTTTCGTAAACATATATTCTCTCTATATAAAATACGAGGAGAAAAAATATTGAAAAGCATCAATACATGTCAGAGAGAAACAAAGAAACGAGTAAGGTAGTAGGTGGTCGTGGGGTGTGCTAGAAACAACAGTAAACCTCACTTAAATTACCCACCTTTTCACCTGAAAATTATTTTGAAATTATGAACAAACAAAATGCAGATTTGGACTATCATATCTTAAAACTATGATTTTAAAAACATTTGGAAAAGAAATCGAAATTTTAGGATTTACAGAGGGGCGGGGTTAATGAAAAAATATTTTTAAAGATTTCTTAATTGTTTTTAAATTACGTTTCATCTTCTGTTTTAAAATAAAGGAAGTGAGGATTGTGATGGTGATGGCCATTTCCCTAACTTTTTCTTTTTTAAAACATTCAAGGCTTCGCTCATCATTTTTAAGTGTGCAATGCAAAAAAAAAATTGGCCAAAATCGGTACTGAGTGGGGGACGAGGATTTGAAAAAAATTTATAGAATTTCAAAAAAATCCTTTTTACCGGAAAGGTGCATAGTGCAAAAAAGGAAAGAAAAAAGGGATAAAACTGGTCCGGATGCAGGGAGGGGTATTTATAAATTTTAAAGAAATTTTTCATATAAAGCTTCCTCCTAATATGTACTAGAACAGGAATTGAAAAATCCCGTCTTTTATCGTGAAAATTACCCGGGAAGGACGGGATACACAACTAGTATATATTGGGTGAAGAAGAATTCATGAGCATTTTGACGTTGATTTTCGTGAAGAGGATTCACTCGCTCTTCATCGAACTCCTCATCCGTTCTTCATCGAACCGACCGCCGTTGGTTTTCGCACTTCAAACGACCAGAGAATTGGCGGAGCAGATGGATTGGTGAAAAAAAGAAAGACTGGTGAACCACCTTCCCTCAATGGGCAAGGTTCATCGAACTCAATTGGTCGACCGGTGTCTGATCCGTCTTTGAGATCAAAATTACCATTTTTGAAGCGCGAAAACTAACGGCGGGGGGTACTTTGAAGCATTGCTCCTTCTCCATACACAGCACAAATCTTATAAGCAGCTTCAGCCGGCTTAACAGCTCGATTAAATGCAAAAAGCAAAAGGTGTCGAAAATGCTCAGTTTTGTCCAATTGACATTCCATTTTAATGATAAGAAAATACACAAAAATCAATAAAATTAAACACTATTTTGTTGAACAAAAAAATTCTCTTGCAAATAACATATTTTACCATTGCGTTTTATTTCTGCGTGCATTTTTTAAATTTGAAAAAAAAAAAAAAAAACGCTCATGAATTATTCCTGAACTTAATATATGAATTTTTCTGCAATATATGTATAGTTTATTCTGTTCATGCTATTGTATTAGCATTACCATGCGTTTGAGAATAAATATTTCCGTATCTTCCAATGCATCTCAACGCTTCTAAAGCAAACTTTGTTTACTTTCATCGTATGTTGAATATATATATATATATATATATATATATATATATATATATATATATATATATATATATATATATATATATATATATATATATATATATATGCGAGTAAAAATAAATACAAAAAAAGGGTGGATTTTTTTGTATGATTGTGTATAGAGGAATATATTATTTTGCCTAAAAGAGTTCCAACACTGTCTGTTTTTTATGTTTTATTTATATTCCTGCAGAACTAATGTGGGGTATAGAATATGGAATATACAATATATAATATAATATACAATATATAATATAAAATAAAAATAAAAATGGATGGCACCATGAAATAAAGTATTGAATGTAGATGAAATATTGAGTGTTCAATATAAAGGATCAAATATATAAATATATAAATATAAATATATATATATATATATATATATATATATATATATATATAAAGGCGACTCGAGTTTCAGGGCTATTTCCCTTCGTCATGGCCGGTATGACAGTCTTTATATATATATATATAAACACGTCTGGTGTTCCAGCACGATCGTCAGACACTGTCCACATGCCATAACGAACCACCATAAGCTCTAAGCCATTATCTTTTCAACCTTATAATTTACGGTCGAATGGAAATAACTTTTATTTCCCCTTTTGCTTCTTTCTAATTTCTTTTTCATTTTCCGGTTTTTCAACCTTCCATATTTTATACATACTTTTTAATCATGTTTTCTCACGTCCCATTTTTAGTTCGTTATGCCAATTGAGCAGCGTCTGATGGTTGTGCTGGGACACCATGCGTGTTATGAAACACTGGCACGTTCTCAGCACATGAAACTAATAGTAGCACATAAAAACATATGTTGTGTTTATTAAATAATATTCATCTCTCACCAGATGGAATACTTATATATATATATATATATATATATATATAAACGAATTGTAAAATGCATGACATAAATGTTATACATACTGATTGAAAGGAGGTGGTCGATAGAGACTGCCACCGACACACAGAAACAACGCCACCGCCATCAGCATCAGCATGGAACTGTAGAAATCATGTTTGGTGAAGAGAAGCTGCAATATTGGTGGAACAATTAACATTCCCAGACCACTTCCGGCACTAGCCACACCATAGGCCGTACTCTTGGCGTGGTTGAAGTACATGGTGACTATCACTACACTTGGGGTATATACGAAAGACCTGCCTACCCCTGAAAATGGAGAAAGAAATAAACAAGACGTCAGTAAAATCACATTGAAATAAATGGATAATGGTTTATGTGAAGTTATTAATCGAATATAACAGAATAAAGGAGTGAAAGAATAAAGAAGTGAAAGAATGTAAGAATGATTAAATGAACAAACGACAGAATAACAAATGAAAGATAAATTGTGTGTGGCGGGGAGTAACTTTAATGTGATCATTCATTGAAGGAATAACTGATTATTGGTTTTGGTGGGGATTGTGAGTAAGAATGAAAGAATAAAGGACTGCTTGATTAAATGATAGAGTAGTTGACTTTGCTTTTCGTCCTTTGGAACTGGAGAAATCTATAAAGTGGAGTACTGGTCCTAAATACGAGACCCTGTCTCGATATCAAAAAGCCTCTATTATTATTATTATAGAGGTTGCACAGTAAACAATATCGTGAGGCTGTTCACTGAAGATATTGTGTCTACCGGGGGTTTGTACTCTTTATCAAGTCACGATAACTGTAACTCATCTTCTATACCAATACAAAACATGTACATGACAACACTTCCAATCAGTTAAAATTAGAAGACATGAGACCCAGTACCTGGAACTGCATCAGGGCTTTATTATTGTTGTTGTTGTTATTATTATTATTATTATTATTATTATTATTATTATTATTATTATTATTATTATTTTATGTTTGACTTTTGCTTTGCATTTGTACAAGTTGGATCCAAGTCTCACTCAGAGACCTCAAGAGACAACAAGTTAGAAGTTCATGTAGGTGTTATGCCTAGGGTACCATATATTTGGATTTGTACAGTTTTGTTCTAGTGAATGTTTAAGAAACCATAAGAAAATTATGTGTTTGCTTTAAAATTTGAGCTCACATAGACAGTATTTTACGTAGGATATGGGCAGTTCCTATGAGCACTATCTTTTGAACTTCAGCCATTTTGGGGTTTCCTGGTATCTGAGCTGGGTAGTAATCAGCCCGTTTCGCTGTCATTCCCAGGGCACCTATGACAATAGGTATTGTTTTCGTCTTCAGATTCCACATTATTATTATTATTATTATTATTATTATTATTATTTGGGAAACGAGTTGGCAGAACCGTTAGCACGCCGGACAAAATGCTTAGCAGTATTTCGTCTGCCTCTACTTTCTGAGTTCAATTTGCGCCGGGGTTGGCTTTGCCTTTCATCCTATGAGGGGGTCGATAAATTAAGTACAAGCGAATTGATGTAATCGATTAGTTCCCTTACCCACATTTCAGGCTTTGTGCCTATACTCTTTTACTTGTTTCAGTCATTTGACTACGGCCATGCTAGAGCACCGTCTTTAGTCGAACAAATTGACCCCAGGACTTAGTCTTTGTAAGCCTAGTACTTATTCTATCGGTATCTTTTGCCGAACCGCTAATTTACGGGGACGTAAACACACCAGCATCGGTTGTCAAGCGATGTTGGGGGACAAACACAGACACACAAACATACATACACACACGCACACACGCACGCACACACACACACACACACACACGCGCGCATATATATATATATATATATATATATATATATACGACGGGCTCCTTTCAGTTTCTGTCTACCAAATCCACTCACAAGGCTTTGATCGGCCCGAGGCTATAGTAGAAGACAATTGCCCAAGGTGCCACGCAGTGGGACTGAACCCGGAACCATGTGGTTGGTAAGCAAGCTACTTGCCACTCAGCGACTCTTGCGCCTATAGCAGAAACGATTATAATTGTTGTTATTATTATTATTATTATTATTATTATTATTATTATTATTATTATTATTATTATAGAGTGAGAAAGCAATGGATGCCATCAAAGGGACGCTGGAACCCCCTTCTGTTGCGAACGTTAGGGCTCAATAACCTGTCTCAGGATAGCTTCTCCCTATTCTTCCACAAATCTCAATGTCAAGGGCATAGCCCTTTATTTCTCTGTACAACAATAAAAAAAATAGAGTAACAAAAAGAAAAAAACCATGAAAGAAAAATACAGGCACTCCAAAAGAAAAATAAGCAATATATTCGGAAGTGTTTAATCCGGAAGCGGGCTGTGGTTTATTTTCCTTGATGTATTTCCTTTGAAAGTATTTAAACAAAAACACAAATTTACTCAAACACACAAC